>NC_053390.1:441471998-441649498 GCF_905171765.1 Bufo bufo | reverse complement strand
TTTTGTGATTTGAATTGTCACAGTGTCTTATGTTCTTTCCTTCTAAAATGTGGCTTGTCATTAAGTTCCAGAATGGCTGCATCCCGCTTAGATGTGGACGAGGAAATTCGAATTGGTGCTGTCCAGCAAAGGTCATGCATATAGGACAGCAGGGATGTTGCTTATGCAGATCGTGGCCAAAAAAACAAAGCTTAGGACAAAGTTGCTGTGTTCCCGGAATGGCCGTCGCGGTCACCCAGCCAACAAATTCTTAAAAGTAACATTTCAAGTAACATTTTATCTTGTAATTACCGTGTTTGCTGAGATTTTGTGTGTTTAGTCCCAGGGTGTACTTTAAAATGAAATAAGCCATGGCCCCCAGAAACTATACATGAAACCATATAGTAGGCTTGTCCAGATTGACATAAGTTAGGGCCAACTCTAGTCAGGGCCATAAGGGACCATAAATAACATCCTGCTGCACCAAATAACACCCCAGCAGAGCAAAATACCTCTTTGCTATGCCATAAGCTTCCCAAACCACAGTGCAACGCCAAATAATGTCACCAAAAGCACAAATTGCCAACTCAGAAGCTTCTCCTCTGTGGTGTTCAGCGCCATCTTCAGCATTCTGCCCTCCTACTCCTGGTGCCAATACTGTGTAATTAAGGAATTTGGAGTGCATCTATGGTAGCTGGCCAGATATATAACTACTTCACAAAACCAACGTGGGACCAACAGATTATTACTTATCTCCCTGACGGGCATCTGGAGTCTCTGCAATTTGCCAGTGTGGTCTATGGTCAATCTGCCCCTGGTTTGCGCATATCCCGTGTATAGGACTACATTATCGGCTTAAGCCCCTACTCCAATAGCATTTGCTCTATAAGATCATCGCTTTAAAGTGTTTGTATGAAAGCTCTTTAGCCATGATTTTGCTGGCTTATACTGCCGCATTTTACCTAACGCTATTGCATTGGGTGATCTGGATCTTTTATCAGGTACATAAATCTGTATTGTTTAACGACAGATCACACTGTGTCGTTAGTGCTCTGAGGCCACCCAACAGTGACACAGTATAGGGATGAGCCATGCATTTCCATATGCTCGTTCCTATGTTGTGTAGGAAAGCGTTCTCCTCGTGTCCTGAGTCCTGAGCCTTGCTCCCGTCAATCGTCTGTGCTATTGGCCCTTGTAATAGGCAACACCAGGGCCCTTCTTTGATGTGTTATTATTTTAATACCACAGTTCCAATTAGAATTCAAACAAGCTGCAGGAGGTTGAAATTCAATTTAAAAGTGCATTTTTAGAGTAGGTTAAAGTTTGACTTATTTGCCAAAAACTCTCCAAGAACCTCCTAAGCACTAAAATAAGGTAGTGGATGCTGTGCTAAATGCATATCCAAGACCACATGTTCCCTTTTTGTGTGGAAATAAAAAATTGGCTTTCCAAACATAAAGTACATGCTGTTCATAATGTTACATTTGTTGAAATACAGGGAAAGCAGTGCAAACACGTTGGCGATCTCTAAAGGACTGCTATACCCGGGAGTTGCTACACCAGTACTGGAAACAAGAAGGCAAATGATTATGTTATATTGTTTATTGGATTTCTTTTTGTCTCCTAATTGACATGTGATTGATTTTGGTAAGCGACTTCCATCAGTGATTGAGAGCCAAAACTAGGAGTGGAGTCTCCACAGACATAAGGTATAAGGGAAAGATCTGCTCCTGTTCTGTGTTTAGACCAGTACCTGGTTTGGGCTCATTATAACTGATGGAAATCACTGACCGAACACTGACGTGTGAATGAGGCATTATTTTGAGAAAATATTTCATTTGCAGTACCAGCGGTAATCTGCAATGATCCAGTGGTCCAGAACCGGACCATGACAGCTCAGATGCACCACCAGAGTCAATAGCTGAGGAGCCAATTGCAATATCCCTTCTGCTATTTCTTTTTGAAGACGAAGGAGACGACCCAATGAGCCCAACATTCCACTATCAGGCCTGTTAAGCTTACTTCTGGATGAGCGCAGGGGACTAATGGATGATGCCAACTACCATTTCTCAATGTTTGCCTTCACTGTCCTTAAAAAGCTACCAAAAGATAAAATGGATGCATGTCACAAAGAGTTATGGAAGATTCTAAATAAATATATTTCAATGTCAGAACAATCCCAGGGAAACCAAAATAATCCAGCACAAACAACTACCTTACCCCAAACCCAATTTCCAACTTCTGCACCACTCCATTACTACCCTGCACCACCAAACACCTACCAAACAACATACCCATCCACAACAAACCCACACAGCCAATATAACTCACCACCTGCTTATTTTCAAACTATGTATCTGTCACAGATGATGTTTCAGATAGCTGGAAGTTATGGATAAACATCCGACTGGCTTGATCCCAAACTAAGGAGCATAAAGGTGACCCCTATAAAACCCTAAGAGCTCACCCTGACTGCTAAGCACATACAAGGGTCTCAGAGTTAGACAATTGCATGCCCTGGTACCTAGACTGTGTGACACCTGAAAACCCTATAATAGTGAGGGGACACGACCACCGACTCCCTGCACTGAGGAGGGAGTCAGGGTCACCTGGAATCAAGCCAGCAAGGAAACACAATACATGAAAGGACTTATCTGAACAAGCAGTAACAGAAGTCTACAGCAGTGAACACTTCAATCCAGGAAGTAGTATAAACTGCAAAGTGAGGCAGTATGGGAGGGAATATAAAGGGAGGCAATTAGTGTAAATAGGTGACAGCTGGGAGAAGGAAAGGAGATGACAAAGTGAAACCAAAACAAAGAACATCATGCAAGAGGTACAGAAGAACGTCTGCCAGATCTTCTCTGAGAGCTGGCGGTGACAGTATCACATTGTATGCTCCAACCTTCCAGACTAACCCATATCCAAGCCAATATCAAACATACCATGCACAGTACTCAGCACCATTACCAAACACTATGCCACAAACATCCACCAGTGTTTCACCACCCAGCATTCAACCATTTCTGCCACAACAGCAATTTGAGCCCAGCCAAATCCAACACAACAAATATCAGCACAATCAAGCCAGCCTTGGAGCCAAGCCACAACTCAAGAGACCCATCCTTCATCCAGACACTCCACAGCTGCTAGGTCCACTTCATCTGTTGGCCAATCGTGGACATCATCCACACACACCACTCCTGATCCAGATTTAGCAGTTTTCAGATTGAAGTAACCCACAATATTACATAACATGCTATTGACATGTACTAACATTTCATGTTTGGAAATGTCTGGGTCTGTGTAGTAACTAATGGCTGTATTTTACTGGCTGAGATAGTCTGGAGGGAAGTGTTCCCTCCTGGCAAATGCCTGCTACCTAGCGTATTGAGCCATAATAAACTCCTACATAACCCAAAAATATACATAAATAAGAGATCACAGGTAACACAGTAACTACATAGGCCCCCATAGGAAGGCTTTCCTGAAACTCTTGTTGGGGTGTGTGGTTCGCCAGAGGGTACTGTGTTATGATGGGTATGTAGTTACTGTGTTACCTGTGATCTCTTATTTATGTATATTTTTGTGGTTATGTAGGAGTTTATTATGGCTCAATTAATATGAGTTTAATGCTAATATGTCCTGGCACTTGCACTTTACTAGTACTTACCAATTATTTTCTTTGGCATACAGGACAAATGAACTGTTACCTCTTACAACTGACTCCTATTGTTACTATTACATTATATAGATTATTATTACACTGCCATACCAGCCCTCATGGAAAACACACTTTTTGTAAAGTGGTTTTAACATCTCATTTAATCATGTTAGATTATATCTAATAATTGAATAAAAATTATTTTATATTTGAGCTGTCAAGACTCTGGTGTATTTTTGTAGCTATTTGGATTGGTCTAGAGTTGGCTGTATTTGAGGGGTTTGTTTGGAGTTCCTTTTAGATTTATACTTTTGTTTAGAACTGTGAGATGGGGAAACAGGTCTCCTTGTCTGAACACTGTGTGATTAAATAAAATGTTCTGGACTGACATTCTGCTGTTTGGCCACAAGATGCCGCTGTTTCCTAATACAGCTATAGACTGCACATACACTGCTCAAAAAATAAAGGGAACACAAACATAACACATCCTAGATCTGAATTAATTAAATATTCTTCTGAAATACTTTGTTCGTTACATAGTTGAATGTGCTGACAACAAAATCACACAAAAAAAAAATGGAAATCAAATTTTTCAACCCATGGAGGTCTGGATTTGGAGTCACACTCAAAATTAAAGTGGAAAAACACACTACAGGCTGATCCAACTTTGATGTAATGTCCTTAAAACAAGTCAAAATGAGGCTCAGTAGTGTGTGTGGCCTCCACGTGCCTGTATGACCTCCCTACAACGCCTGTGCATGCTCCTGATGAGGTGGCGGACGGTCTCCTGAGGGATCTCCTCCCAGACCTGGACTAAAGCATCTGCCAACTCCTGGACAGTCTGTGGTTCAACGTGACGTTGGTGGATAGAGCGAGACATGATGTCCCAGATGTGCTCAATTGGATTCAGGTCTGGGGAACGGCGGGCCAGTCCATAGCATCAATGCCTTCGTCTTGCAGGAACTGCTGACACACTCCAGCCACATGAGGTCTAGCATTGTCTTGCATTAGGAGGAACCCAGGGCCAACCGCACCAGCATATGGTCTCACAAGGGGTCTGAGGATCTCATCTCGGTACCTAATGGCAGTCAGGCTACCTCTGGCGAGCACATGGAGGGCTGTGCAGCCCTCCAAAGAAATGCCACCCCACACCATTACTGACCCAATGCCAAACCGGTCATGCTGGAGGATGTTGCAGGCAGCAGAACGTTCTCCACGGCATCTCAAGACTCTGTCACGTCTGTCACATGTGCTCAGTGTGAACCTGCTTTCATCTGTGAAGAGCACAGGGCGCCAGTGGCGAATTTGCCAATCTTAGTGTTCTCTGGCAAATGCCAAACGTCCTGCACGGTGTTGGGCTGTAAGCACAACCCCTACCTGTGGACGTCGGGCCCTCATATCACCCTCATGGAGTCTGTTTCTGACTGTTTGAGCAGACACATGCACATTTGTGGCCTGCTGGAGGTCATTTTGCAGGGCTCTGGCAGTGCTCCTCCTGTTCCTCCTTGCACAAAGGCGGAGGTAGCAGTCCTGCTGCTGGGTTGTTGCCCTCCTACGGCCTCCTCCACGTCTCCTGATGTACTGGCCTGTCTCCTGGTAGCGCCTTCATGCTCTGGACACAACGCTGACAGACACAGCAAACCTTCTTGCCACAGCTCGCATTGATGTGCCATCCTGGATAAGCTGCACTACCTGAGCCACTTGTGTGGGTTGTAGACTCCGTCTCATGCTACCACTAGAGTGAAAGCACCGCCAGCATTCAAAAGTGACCAAAACATCAGCCAGGAAGCATAGGAACTGAGAAATGGTCTGTTGTTACCGCCTGCAGAACCACTCCTTTATTGGGGGTGTCTTGCTAATTGCCTATAATTTCCACCTGTTGTCTATCCCATTTGCACAACAGCATGTGAAATTGATTGTCACTCAGTGTTGCTTCCTAAGTGGACAGTTTGATTTCACAGAAGTGTGATTGACTTGGAGTTACATTGTGTTGTTTAAGTGTTCCCTTTATTTTTTTGAGCAGTGTATATCTCCATATTCATGATCTGGGTCGGTACGATCGTGCACGCACCTCATCACAGTTTTGGCGACTAGAGACTGAGACCAGGCCTGTAGTTAGTTAGTTAGGGTTTCTGTTTGTGTCAGGCCACAAGTGTTGATACTGTTCATTGCAATGACTCCATAACTTAAAGGGACATTTCACCTTGGAGAGCTGACAAATCCCCACAAACCCAAGCCAGGCTGGCGTTTGGCTCAGAAGGAACACTCAGGCACATGCTACAGGACCAGTTATGGGAGGGGAAATACTGTAGAACTTGGTAAGATTGTAAGCTGTTGTGCTGCACCGCAGGCTAGCCCGTACCACACACCCATACAGTGATTCTTGTCCTTTTAGGGTAATAACAGGTAAGGTGTGGCAGTTTAGTTGTGCCCGCCAGCAGGTAAATAAACTTCACTTTTCTCCTTCATCCATCGGAGGGCGCCGTACTGTGCAGCACAAGGGTCTCAGCCTTCGGGCTGGGTGTATATAAATTGATTGTATGTTCCCAGCATTTGTGGTTGTGTTTATTGCCACATTTAAGTAAAATTCTGTTTTGGCAAAAGCTGGTGTTGGTGTTGCTTTCCTCGTTCGTGACTTCACTGTATCCTGGGGAGCCCACCCCGATACACGGCTTACAGAACCTTCTTGTAATAATATTCTAGAGAAATGTTGACATTTTCGCCTAAACATAACTGTGGGATCTAGTACAAGTTACCACAGACTAATTGGGTAATTTATCAAAAGGGTGTACAATAGAACTGGCTTAGTTAAACAATCTGATTCCACCTTTCTTTTGCCAAAGGAGCTGTGGGCAACTAAGCCAGTTCTACTTTACATTAGTTTGATTAATGAACTCAGAAGTGTGGTTTCACACCAGTGTGGGCCATGCAGAAATCATGCTCAGTGTGTAAAAGGGATCATGCATTGTGTACTTACTAATGCACTGGCCATTTTCATAATTGATAAGGGTAGTTGCCTTTGTAAAACCTTTTTGCCCAAGATTCACACTGACAGCTTGCTGTCGGTACCAATCTCAGAGAATATGGTCCTAGAGAGGCACATAGCACACCGGCAAATCCTGTACATACGATCCCAATCTCACACATAGAGTACTTAAAGAAGACCTCTCCCCTCTCCTGACATGCCTGTTTTAATAGCTTTGTGCATTCCCCTTGTAATAACTCTGGAGTATCTAGTGTTATGGCTCTATGTTGCACCATTCCTTTATTATTTTAACTAGAAGTAATGAATGAATTGCTAGCTGTCTGCAGTAAGGGTACTGAGGGGTGGTAACCAGTTGGGGTGTGTACCTGCACAGACTCACTCTATCCAATCAGTGCTGCCATTGACAGACTGTGCAGGGAAACCCCCAACTGGTTACCACCCCTCTGTATCCTTTTTATAGATTGCTGCCAAGTCACTCGTAACTTCTAGTAGGAATAATATAGGAATGGCACAACGTAGAGCCATTAGAATAGATGTTTGTAATAAAATCTGAGATAGATAAATAGATAGATAGATTTTAGATTTTCCTAAACTTGCATTATCAATAGCTGATTGTATGTCAATGTCTTTGCTCTATTAAGGACTTATGCAGATTGTGCCTGTGGGTGCCAACCTGTCTGCAAAAGGTGAAGAAACTCCACATTCTCAGAGAAAACGTCGTTTAGCACTGGCCTGTGACTTACAAGCCCTATGGGCATACTAATGAAGACCTGGAAGGGGCCACTTAAAATGCAGAACAAACTCCAGACATGGTGACTGCTGACCCAGCAGGTAGTCAAACCATTCAGTAGGTGGATGAAATAATATCAGAAGCCATAACTCCGACCTCATAACACCCACATCCTCAGAACCCTGGTAATTGTGTTCAGCCTGACATGGGCTTCGGGGAGAATCCAGACACCCCGTACTGGACATGAGGCATTTCTCAGCATTCAGGTCTGGCCTGGAAATCATAGCCCGATCATATTTGGTGTCTGTATGACCGGGACGGGGCGACTCAGATTATGGGATCTTACCTGTACCCGCAGTCCCTGTCATACGGCGAGGAATCAATGTGATTTATATTGCCATATCGGTCAGCCGTTTGGGAAGGTGGGGGCAAAAACCTGAATAATCTCAGACATCCCAAAAGGCCGGACCAAAAGGAGGGAGGTTCCATCACAGCCTACCCCTCGGCAGAGGGGGGATAAAAATGGGAGGTAGCGAACAGTTAGGTGTCAGCCATTTTGGGGATCCACATCGTTTGGAGTGACTGCCCATTTCTTCAGCTGTCCCCACAGCCGGAATACAACTGCTGCATCTCAGTAAGCCAATATTCTGTATTTTATCCCTTTTATTTTATCTGTTCACTGCATTGTTATTGTATGCATATTTAGTTTTTATCTTTTATCTGACACTTTCTTTTGTATTGCACTGCACTATTGTGTATTAAATGTAAACATTAATAAGTCCCTTCCTTGTGGTCTTATAGAACTCTCTCTTTCAAAGGGAATAACGTTATCTGTAGTGTTTCCATATAGATAACCTGTGCTACTGTGTTCATTTTGGGTTGATAAAATATATGAGTACAGGCCCCTATTGCCTTATAGTATAGGTGGTGGCAGCGATTGTGATAGAAAATATTGGGGTGTTAGAATCTAGGAGAGTAGGTTAGCATAATTCCGTCATCTAGAATAGGTGGGTGGGAATTTATGTGGCCTCCTCCACGTCTCCTGATGTACTGGCCTGTCTCCTGGTAGCGCCTCCATGCTCTGGACACTGACTGTTTGAGCAGACACATGCACATTTGTGGCCTGCTGGAGGTCATTTTGCAGGGCTCTGGCAGTGCTCCTCCTGTTCCTCCTTGCACAAAGGCGGAGGTAGCGGTCCTGCTGCTGGGTTGTTGCCCTCCTACGGCCTCCTCCACGTCTCCTGATGTACTGGCCTGTCTCCTGGTAGCGCATTCATGCTCTGGACACTACGCTGACAGACACAGCAAACCTTCTTGCCACAGCTCGCATTGATGTGCCATCCTGGATAAGCTGCACTACCTGAGCCACTTGTGTGGGTTGTAGACTCCGTCTCATGCTACCACTAGAGTGAAAGCACCGCCAGCATTCAAAAGTTACCAAAACATCAGCCAGGAAGCATAGGAACTGAGAAATGGTCTGTTGTCACCGCCTGCAGAACCACTCCTTTATTGGGGGTGTCTTGCTAATTGCCTATAATTTCCACCTGTTGTCTATCCCATTTGCACAACAGCATGTGAAATTGATTGTCACTCAGTGTTGCTTCCTAAGTGGACAGTTTGATTTCACAGAAGTGTGATTGACTTGGAGTTACATTGTGTTGTTTAAGTGTTCCCTTTATTTTTTTGAGCAGTGTATGTTCGGATAATGCAAACGCCTCATCCCCAACAAAAAAAAAAGGCATTAGTGGCCCCAAAGTCCCTGGTAGAGCAGCATTTGGCGGAATGTTAAGGGAACCTTCCTGGAGGCGACTTCCAAATGCAGATAGACTCGGAAGATTAGAGTCGCTACTGCTGCTATATTCCCCAACTTCTATCACTGTAAAACAGTAGTTGCTGTCCACCAGGGCCAGAAGAACAATTGAAAAATACTTTTTTCAAATTATAGAATCGAGAACCACTTAAAGGCAGTTTTTGAAGTCTAATGTGTTTCCCATCTAAGGCCCCCAGACAATTTGAAAAATTTGTTGTTGACTAAAATCCAGCAGCTTTTTCCAACCACATTGCTTCAGGGGGCTCGGGCATAACAACATCTTTCAAGTTCTGCCATATAGCCTCACACGTTTCCTTTACAATAAATCGAATTGTGGATTTGCCACAGAGATACTTAAAATGTAATGAAGAGAAACTCATTCCAGTAGCTAAATACCTGTTGGTTGAAAAAAACACTATCATATTTCTGAATTGGAATGCATAAATAAACTGAAATAATAAAAATGACCTCAAAGTAATACTGATTCTTTCCTGAGGAGAAATAGACAGCCTCATATTAGTCTCTTGCCATGTCAAATGAACACGGAGAATATCCAGCAAATAATCAAAGGGTGTAATGTGCATACGATAATAATTTAGAAATTTCTGTGGATAACGGCGTAAATCACTAAATATCAACTCAAAATGCCCTTCAGCTAATATAGCTTGATAGTTTAGAGGATGTACCCAAGTGCGTCCCTTCAAAGCCCGCCTCTTTCTTCTTTGCTCATAATCCACAAGATGGGAACCCAAAATAGAGTACAAAAGAATTTCTGTATCCATTTCACAAAATAACACCACTTGCAAGGTAGTCAGGCAGTAGACAGGCATCATTATCGTGCCCATAAGACCTATGCTGGAGTCCAGGGGCGTAGCTATAGGGGGTGCAGAGGTAGCAGTCGCTACCGGGCCCAGGAGCCTGAGGGGGCCCCAAAGACCCTTGTGCCACATAAGAAGACACCGGTATTATAGAAAGTGCATGCTGGTCAAGTTACACCTCTGGCTGGAGAAAATGGGTTTGGTCAAGAATTTGGCAAGGGGAGGGGTGCCGTTTCAATTTTTGCCTCAGGCAGCAGGAAGGCTATGTTCTTCCCTCCCCCTGGCCACAAAGCACTGAGGGAAGGGTGCCCAGGAGGAACTCTTGCACCAGGGCCCATGACCTTTTAGCTACGCCCCTGCTGGAGTCCTCCCCTGCATAACGGAAAATCATTACTGTAGAGCCAAGGTGCTGAGCATAGTTTTTATTTTTAATTCCCCAACTGTCTATATTAGACAATAGTGTAAATACAATGTATACCAAGAATGGTGGTAACTTTATCTACCACTTAGACTAGGGGTCTCAAACTCAGGCAGATATCTGGTCTGCACAAAGAAAAAATTTCCAGTTGACGGGTCTCGTGCATTTCAAATACGACATAATACATCTGTGTGACAGTCACTGTCCCTGAGCTTCACCTCAGCTGGCTACACCCAGGAATGACACCAAGGGCTCCCCTAGTGGTGAGAACAGTGTTGCAGCGTTAACAGAGTTTTTACTACTTTTTTGTGGCATTCTTATCAGTTTTCAAAAATAAATTTCACATGGCTGGACAACCTTATTAATGCAGACCCAAAAATTAATAGACTTCCAGACCAGACACCCTTAGTTAGACCCCCAAAACAGCCCACAAATTTATACAGACACCAGATTACACCCCAAATAAATAAAAAGATTAGTTTACACCAATCACCCGTCAAATTCATACAGAAACCAAATCAGCTCCCAAATTTACACAGATTACACCCCAAATTCATATAAACCCCAGACCAGACCTCAAATTTATAAAGACCCCAGACTACACCCAAGATTAGCCCCCAAATTCATACAGATTCTAGATTACACCAATCTAGGGTTCTGGTCTCCCCTTCTGAGCCAGGCCACTCTGCTAGGGTTACCCCTGTCTCATGGGTATCAGTGTACAAATTAGAAAAGGACAAAAGAGTTTTTACCACTCAGAGGGCGCCACCTGAGTAAGAAATTAAACTGGTGGTGAACTAAAAATCTGGTGAAAGTCAGATTTTACTTACTTCACCCAGGAGGAGAGAAGAGGGATAAGCAAATAACACCCTCTTCAGCTACCTCCTGCGCCTGGTTCGCTTGGAAGATTTTCCTGGAAAAACAGCAATCCAAAGTCTGGAGATCTTGAATTTCCAAAGTGCTTTATTCAACATGGGGTGATGGTGAAGAAAGAGCCCAACGCGTTTCGGGGATTATCATCTAGGAATCCCCTTTTTCAAGAGCCATAGTATACATAAATAGTACAGATAAATTTATACATAAAAAAGAGCGGTAAAAGACAATTGGATGACATCACTTCCGGTCGCCGGGTGCGCTCCAACGTGTCAATATATAGCAGATAAAACAAATAGAACAAATAAAACAAAAAAAATATCTGCTATATATTGACATTCTGTTACAACACACTGACTGAGCGTCATCTCCGGTGCGTTCCACCGTGGAACGCATTGAGCTTCCTGTAGTCATCTCACTCCCTTTTGTCCATATCCAAGTTTAATCATTTTGAGTCCTATAGTTTACACAGGGGCGCCCTGGCCGCACTGGTGGGTCCGCCCAATTGTCACTGTCTCACTTGAGACGCCTAGTTTTCTCTGGTGCGTGCCACAATGGAGCGCACAGAGTGACCGAATGTATTACTTCCGGGATTTGACTTCCGGTTCCGTTTGCGTTCCACGTTGGAGCGCACCCGGCGACCGGAAGTGATGTCATCCAATTGTCTTTTACCGCTCTTTTTTATGTATAAATTTATCTGTACTATTTATGTATACTATGGCTCTTGAAAAAGGGGATTCCTAGATGATAATCCCCGAAACGCGTTGGGCTCTTTCTTCACCATCACCCCATGTTGAATAAAGCACTTTGGAAATTCAAGATCTCCAGACTTTGGATTGCTGTTTTTCCAGGAAAATCTTCCAAGCGAACCAGGCGCAGGAGGTAGCTGAAGAGGGTGTTATTTGCTTATCCCTCTTCTCTCCTCCTGGGTGAAGTAAGTAAAATCTGACTTTCACCAGATTTTTAGTTCACCACCAGTTTAATTTCTTACTCAGGTGGCGCCCTCTGAGTGGTAAAAACTCTTTTGTCCTTTTCTAATTTGTACACTGTCCTTTCCGCCTGGTTTCTCCAGCCGGAAATTTTACCACTGGCAGCCTCTGTGTTCTTATCTTACAGTGTCTTCTTCCTCTTTTCTCCACCACTCCAACCTTTGGCGCCTTGCTATATTAGTCCAGAGCTACCCATCACGGCAGCAGAGTGACTAACCCTCTCTTTTTTCCCTACGTCTCTGACCTCATGGGTATCAGTCACTCTCATAGCAGGCCACAGTGCCGGGAAGCCCGGGAAGTCTCTCCCTATTATAAGTTCGTAGTGTAAATTTGGGGCAATTGCCACTTCGTGAGTCCATCTGCCAGCCCCTGTGGTTAGAGACACCAGGGCGGTGGGATAGTCTTTTAAGTCTCCATGGATGCACATGACCCCGACTTTCCGGCCAGTACACTCCGCTGACCGTACCAGGGGAGCCCTAACTAGGGAAACCAGACTCCCTGAGTCCAGCAGAGACTCCGCTGGAGTGTCTCCTACCTCCACCTGGCACAGGTGGTTTAGAATTTTTGGGGTACCTGCTGCACACAGCTTCCTGGCATATAGCGACTGACGGTAGCCATAGTTAGTATCCATGGGTTCTACCTGATGGGGACAGTCAGCTCTTACATGGCCCAGCTCCTGACACCACCAGCACACTATCGGAGCCAGGTCCGTAGAGGGTACACCCCGGGTGGGTTTGGTTGGTACAAGTCGCCGGGTCTGGGATGAAGATTTACGGGGTTTGACTGCCCCCCTCTCAAAAGAACCCCCTGTAACAGTCTTAGTAGCCTCGTAGCGCTCCACCAGGTCCACCATTTCTAGGGCGTTGCCAGGAGACACCTGGCCGATCCAGTGCTGGAGAGGAGGTGGCAGAGCCCTCCAGAACATATCAGCCAATAGTCTATCCAGCATAGCCGTAGGTCTCAGCACATCAGGCTGTAGCCACTTTTGCAAGAGGTGAAGTAGGTCATAATACTGTGTCCTCGCAGCCTCAGCCGGCTAAAATCCCCACTGATGTACCCGCTGGGCCCGGACCAACACATTCACCCCCAGTCTTGCCAAAATCTTACCTTTTACTTTTTGGTAGTCGGCCGCTTGATCGTCCGGCAACTCGAAATACCCCCGCTGGGAATTGGATGTCAGGAATGGAACGACGACCTCAGCCCACTGGTCACGGGGTAGCTTTTCCCTGATGGCCACTTTCTCGTACATCGCCAGGTAGGTTTCGATGTCGTCTGCGGAGGTCATCTTAGGAATCGCGGCACGGACTGCTTTCGGTGCATCGTGGATGCTCGGGGTTGCTCCTGCTGTCTGCAAAGCCATCACGTGTTGTAGTAGCAACTGGTTAGTCTCCTGCTGCTGCTTATTAGCCTCGCGTTGATGCAGGTTTGTCTCTCGCTGCTGCAGATTAGCCTCCATGAGGACCTTCACAACAGCCTCCATTTTGTCATGGGGCACTGGTTGTAACACAGCTGGTTTAATGTACAACATACAACCGTGCCTGAAAAATGCAGAAACCAAAAATATTGGCGTTAAAGCCAACCTCACTGCTCTTGCCCGCATCCTCCACCAATTGTGGGGTTTCGCTCTGGTAGATAGGGTAAGCGGGCGCAGTACAGAGGCAAAATACAAGTTCTTAACTCAAAACGTCAGTGTTTACTCACACTTGAGGCAATTGCACAAAACAGCACGTAACTTTGCAGTCTTGGTGTTAATTCACACACAATGGAAAGTTCACATAACACAAGTCACCTTGCTGGCAGTTCTGCCTCCAGTAGTCCATAGCAGGCTTTAAGGGGCCTGTTTCCCCAGCATGTGGCTCTCAGCCCTGCAGCACGGCATAAAGCCTCAGATCCCAAAAACAGAGACATCTCTGCTGAGCCCAGCTGCCTATTTAAGGACAGCCAGGTGCTGCCAAAACCTGAAACTCTGGTCCGGTATTTGACCTCACCTGGCTGGAAACCAGCCCAGCCGCACATGCTGGGAGGAAAATACCTGCCTTGCCAGACACAACCCCTCACTGTGTCACACATGGAATTGTGTTATGGTCCGTGGTAACGGAATCCATAACGCAATTCAGATTATACCACAACCCGAACCCGAACTCAAATTTCAAAATATAATGCTATATTCTAACCCCTATAACTTTTTTAGATTTATGTTTATGGAGCTGTGTGAGGGCTCATATTTTGTGGGGCAATCTGTACTTTTCAGTGATACTATTTGGAGTGTGTGTGACTTTTTGATAATCTTTTATTCAATTGTTTTGGAGAAGTAAAGTGACACGGAAATGCCTATGATTTATTTATTTTTTTAATTTAATTTTGGTGAAAGGAGGGTGATTTGAACTTTTATATATTTTTTCTATATTTTTAAAACCCTTTTTTTTTTATTCGTTACCCCAGGTGACTATAACTAGCAATCATTACATTGCCAATTGTATTCTGTGATGGTTATTTATCCATCACAGAACACAACATTCACTGTATTCCAGGATACAGTGCTGCCACCTGCTTGAGGCTCTGGGCTATCACTGTAACATAACAGCTTCCCTTATCTCATCCGTAGAAGGCTGTTATGGGCGCGGGAGCACATGGCTCCAGCATCTTCGCCGCTTACTTGCCGTAGTCACATTTGACCACGGCATCTGAGGGGGTAAAGGCTATTTACACCTTTGGAGGTAAATTTTTAAATGGTCTTTATTAAAAATATGGAACCTTTTTTTCTGTACAGAGCTAAGATGCTCTAGAAGCAAGATCTAAATTTTCATATTGCCCCATTAGCCAGCTCACCTGATCACCTTATCTCTGTTCTCCAACCTTATAAACACTCATTATCCCTCAATTCTTATCTTACTTTACACAGGACGATATTACAGAAAGGAAGCATTCCTTCCCGACAATCTGCTGATCGCTGGTGGAGGAGACCACTGCATTTACAGGCAGCGATCTCCTTCAGAGATGGGGAGGAGTGATCACTAATGCCATCGCTCTTCCCCATACTGACTCGTTGTTTCCCAGCAGCAGATCATGTTTACACAGCACAATCTGCCACCGGGAAACGAGGATATTTGTGTTCACACAAATTATCCAATTACCAGATGAACGAGCGTTTCATTCATTCATCGGGTAATCAGCGGTACATTTTCACCGCCCAACCATCGCTAACGAGCGTTACTATGAACGCTCGTTAGCGATAATCTGTTGAATTCTTGGCCCGTGTAAAGGGCCCTTAAATAAGTGTTTATGACCTCTTAGTAATTTAGAGATAAAGGTTAGTAGATGACTGGCACAAAGTGAAAGTGAAATCAAGATCCACACAGCTAGAAAAACAGTTAAACCTTTGTGACAGAACTGCTCAATATTTTTTATAAAGACCAATTAAAAATAATTTTTTTATTCTAAAATGAGTAAAACGCAATCATAAAAAAGTTGTACATAGCCTTTAAATGTGTGTGATTGGCCTTATAGCTGATGGCAGACATTAGCCCCCGGGCCTCTGCTATTTGAAACAGCAAAAAACCTGGTGGCTATGGTGCCCACTGCACTTGCGAGCAGGCGCCATCTTTAAAGTGATAATAGTAATCTGGTCAGCACTCAGTCCATGGAAGCGCTGCAGCAGGAAGGGGCAGTCCCCAATAATCATGTAGAGAAGAATCCCGGCAAACGCTGAATGCTTCAAAGGTTTATGCTTTTATTATATCATGCAAGAAACATACACAGGACGCATTTAGACCCATCCAGCCTTTATTAACTGATCAGTTGAAGGAGGCTGGACAGGCCGAAACACGTCCTGTGGCAGTGGCAGGGACTTTGGCTACAATTCACAAGTTTCAGCCACAATAATTGTGTTTACTCTTGCCAGTTTACATTATGCATTATGTGATGGTAAGATTACTTCGTATAAGATGCATATACCTGTATTTACTAATATAAAGTGTTTTCTGGGCGTTCATTTTTAATTACCTATCTTCAGGATAGGTCAGAAATAACTAATTGGTGGGGGTCTGACAATTAGTTGTTTCAAGAGGCCACAGTGCGCTGGTGAGCTTTGTGGCCTCCTCACAGCTCACCAAGCACAGCGCCGTACATTGTATAGCGGCTGTGCTTGGTATTGCAGCTCAGCCCCATTCACTTGAATGGGACTGAGTTGTGCCTAGGCCATGTGACATGAACATGACATCACAGGCGTAGAAAGAGGCCACGGGGTCTTGAAGCAGCTGATCAACAACTCAGTAATAACTCACAACAAAAGTACACATGCAAAATGGAGCACACCAAAAGTTACAAATACTGTATCTAAAACTAAGGTTTTTATTAGTACTAGGTAAAGATCGACCGATATTGATTTTTCAGAGCTGATACCGATAACCTGTGAACTTATACCGATATTCTCTATTCACCCTAATAGAGCTCTATTAGGGTGAATAGGATCTTACACTGTCCCTGCTGCCCTGTGCATAGTACACACAGCAGCAGGGAGCTCACCATGGCAGCCATGGCTTCAGTAGCGTCCTGGCCACCATGGTAACCGATCGGAGCCCCGCGATTACACTGCTGAGGTTCTGATCAGAACTGCCACTGCCACTTATGAAATTACTTAGGTTGGAGGGGGACCCTGTGGCCACTGCCACCAAGGACTTTAATACTGGGGGGTTGGTGCACTGCACCACCAATGATAATTGACCTTTAATGCAGATACAGGAGGCAGGTATAGCCGGCACTCTCCTCCTCTCCTCCTGTATTTGTATTAAAATTATCATTGGTGGCACAGTAGCCAGGTACCTGCTATGCTGGCTGCTTGACTCTGGGGAGGACACTGAGGAGGAGGAGGCTGCTGCCATTCGCCGAGCACACTAGCTGAGATGGCACAGCGGTAAACCCTTCCCTTTCCCTGCTTTAATATTAGCCAGATAGTCATTGGTGGTAGTGGTGCGGGCAGCTTGAGAGCCTGCTCATTTTATTGGACTCTGCGGCGGCCGCGTCATAGGAGGGAGGAATTTCCTCCCTCCGTAGCTCCCTCCCTCCTTCTCCACTGACTCTGGCCACTGAACATGGCGGCGTGCACCAAGCACCATGTTTTCTCAAAGGCGAGCAGCGCTGGACGCATTATCGGCGTATCGGCAAGGTTACATGCCGATAACTTTGAAAATCAGGAATATCGGACGAAAAAATTGGTAAATCCGATAATCGGCAGATCCCCAATTAGTACCACAAAATTAATGACACATGACCCACGTCAAAACGTGTGTTGATATGGGCAGACCCAGGAGCTATGGGAGAGCAAGGGGTAAGAAGAAGTGGGAACCCAGCAACGGTAATCAGGTAAGTATGATGCCCACTGCGGGTCCAATAATCCTTTTGGGCTCTGCAGAAAAAGTCCCCAGGGGTGAACAACCTCTTTAAAGTCTTTCACCATGTTTCTGCATGCCTCATCTGAAGGCAGTGACAGACATACAGACACTATGATTTTAGCACGGTATCCTCTATATATAAATATGCTGTAGTTTTGTTAATTTAAAAAAGGGAAAAAAATAGTTTCCCCATTATTTATGTTTATAGAAAAATGTACAACTAAAATAATTTTTAAAAAAAATAATATCGGTTGTTTTAATATAGCAAATGTATGGGGTTATAGTCGCAGAGGAGGGGCCAGTAGCTTTTTTTTTTTATTATTTTTGTATTTTACATTTGTGCACCCTCATAAGGTCCTAGAAGATATTTAGGGCTCATTTAGCATTACTTCTTGCTGTTTTTTCCTGTAACTGGGGCTGACATATTACGCCCAATTACAGGGGAAATACAGCTCCTAGAGAGGTTCTAGCCTTAGGGCTCATGCATACGGCCGCTTCCCGGGCTGTGCCCGTATTGCGGCCCGCAAATAGCGGGTCCAAAATATGCGGGCACCGGCCATGTGCACCCCGCATCACGGATGCAGACCTATTCACTTGAATGGGTCCACATTCCGGAAGGTCAGTGCGGAACAGAGGCACGGAGCCCCATGGAAGCACTAGGGAGTGCTTCGGTGTGGGTTTCTCCCCGTGCCTCAGCATCGCAAAAAAATAGAACAGAACTATTTTCTTGTGGTGTGGAAGGATCACGGACCCATTCAAGTTGAATGGGTCTGGATTCATCGTGGCAGCCGCATGGATGGTGCCCGTGCATTGGGGACCGCAAATTGCGGCCCCCCATGCACAGAACGGCTGAACAACGGCCGTGTGAATGAGCCCTTACTTAAAAACTGAGTGCTGTGCATATAGTGATGGGGAAGGCAAGGACGGTAAAAAAAACTATTCCTGCTTTGTCTATGTCACTGATGCAGCTGTCATCTTTGCAAGGATGTTCAGAAACATCCCTGCAGCAATAAGTACAACCGCCCGGATGTATATAGTCAACAGGCGGTCGGCAAGCAGTTAAAGTCACACGTTAATAGTTGCAGTGTACTGTGACCTAGGATTCTAATATGTTCATGAGCTGCAGGGCCCCCTGCAGCTGATTGATAAGCTCTCTCCCTATTAATAAGTTGCTGGAGGCTGGAGAGAGCTTCACATATAATATATAACGCTGAAATTAGCAGGTCTTGTCAGTGCAGTATGCAGATAGTCTTACGTGTGCTGACAGATTGCTTTTAATAAACTCCATTTAACAGGGTTAAACATAATGATAAACACCCATTTATGTTACACTTGTAATCTGATATTATTTTCACCAATTTTTTTTTAGCACTGGCATCATTGCAGCATGTGCTGTACAATCCTGAGTAAAAATAGTTGCCAGGTGTCACTGAGACATCACTTAAAGGGGTTGTCCCACGAAAAATATTCT
Organism: Bufo bufo; assembly: GCF_905171765.1. Taxonomy (NCBI): domain Eukaryota; kingdom Metazoa; phylum Chordata; class Amphibia; order Anura; family Bufonidae; genus Bufo; species Bufo bufo. Next base: position 441,630,370 of record NC_053390.1, on the reverse strand, counting down.
ACCGTTTTCAAACCAGCACCTGGATCTGAACACTTTTGTAATTGCGTGTTATTAAAAATGTCGTACAGCCATTGAGTTATTCAATAAAATGTATCTGTATAGCGCCACCTGCTCGGTATTTTTCTTCTTTCTTTGCCCGGTTCACTGAGAAGGTCGCACATGCTCAGTTTCATCCTTCAACTACCGCCTGAGCTGTGATAGGGAGAGCATGGACACGCCCCCTTAGCTGCAGCAGAAAAGACACGCCCCCTTAGCTGCAGCAGAAAAGACACATGTGGAGATCTCTGGATCCATGTGAGTTAGAGGGCTGGTTCTAGGTTTGTTAGTTGTAATGTACTATATGATATCTGATTTTCATTTTTTACATTAATTATGGGATAACCCCTTTAAATATGGTACAAGTGAGACTGCATACAATACATTCGGATGTTTTAGATTTACGTTTAATGGGGTGTACTAATGGTGGCACTCACCTACATATTTGGTGCCTGTGCCTAATTAAGACATTTTGGTGTAAGCTAAGCCAGCTTATTGCAACCATTACTTGTTCGCCTTCTAGTCTTCCCGACAAAACCCCTAGAATTACGAATGCAGCATTTAAACTCATGCAGTATATTACTCTGGCAGCTCGTATTCATGTAGAGTAAAAATGGAGAAAGCTAAACCCATGTTTAAGCTGGTAGTTGCTACAGTGATTAAAATGGTGCTCAGAGATAAAATAACAGTTATTTGCTTAGATTGGGTTGTGCATTTTGAAAAGATATAGACCCTCAGGATTTCACATGTCCAATGTACCCAACTATTATGTATGGTTGTAATACTACTATGCTTCTTCATGCTGTAGTATTGGCCCTTGTGGAAAATGCCTGTATAAATCCTATTACTATGCTTTTATTTCTACTCTTCCATTTGTTTACTTACAGTATGCTTTTACATTATATACCTTTGTTCATATTTACCCCCCTCCTAGAGGTTTTTGGCAGAATGCAGTCGCCTGTTGCACTTAAAAGCCAATAAAAATGGTTTGGAAAAATAAAAAACTCAAACTCATACGCTGAAGCCTGTCCATAACCCTTTGGCCCCTTTCACACAGGCGAGTATTCCGCGCGGGTGCAATGCGTGACGTGAATGCATTGCACCCACACTAAATCCTGATCCATTTATTTCAATGGGGCTGTGTACATGAGCGTTGTTTTTCACATCAAAAATCACAGCACGCTCTATATTGGGTTTTTTTCACGCAACGTAGGCCACATAGAAATGAATGGGGCTGCGTTAAAATCACATAGCATCCGCAAGCAAGTGCAGATGCGGTGCGATTTTCACGCATGGTTGCTAGGAAATAATGTTAGTAAATAGGGATGAGCAACCCCGGACCCCATTAAAGTCAATTCACTGTATTATTTTCCCTTCTGACATGGTTATAAGGGAAAATAATAGCATTCTCAATACAGAATGCTAACTAAATGAGGGGTTAAAAAAATAAAAATAAATAAAACTCACCTTATCCACTTGATCGCACAGCCGAGATCTTCTTCTTTCTTCTTCCTGCAGGACCTGCGCTGACATCATCGCGCTCAACACGTGCTGAGCGCGATGACGTCAGCACAGGTCCTTTTGCAGGTCCTGCAGGAAGAAGAAAGAAGACGATACCAGCTGCGCGATCAAGGGAGTTTATTTTTTTTATTTTTTTAACCCCTCAATGGAGATTTTAGTTAGCATTCTGTATTAAGAATGCTATTATTTTCCATTATAACCATGTTAGAAGGGAAAATAATAAAATATACAGAACACCTAACCCAAAGCTGAACTTCAGTGAAGAAGTCCGGGTTCGGGTCTGGGTACCACAGTCAGTTTTTTATCACGCGTGTGCAAAACCCATTGCACTCGCGCGGAAAAAACTGAGCAACGGAACGCAATCGCAGACAAAACTGACTGAAATTGCGTGCCTACTCGGTTGGGTTTGCCGCCACGCATCCGGACAAAATCCATGATGCCCGTCTGCAAGGGGCCTTTTGGATGGACCTCCTTTATTAGAAAGAGCCACATTCATTTGCATAGGTGGCATCTAATCACAGCAGTCATGTAATACCTGAAGCTTTCCCTAGTGATAACGCCAGTAACCCGAGGTTTTGGCTGTCAAACTTACACTGATCAGCAGATCACCAGCAGGTCCTTATTTTAAACAGGGTTAGGGCTCTTTCACACCTGCGTTCTTTTCTTCCGGCATAGAGTTCCGTCGTCGGGGCTCTATGCCGGAAGAATCCTGATCAGTTTTATCCTAATGCATTCTGAATGGAGAGAAATCCGTTCAGGATGCATCAGGATGTCTTCAGTTCCAGAACGGAACATTTTTTGGCCGGAGAAAATACCGCAGCATGCTGCGCTTTTTGCTCCGGCCAAAAATCCTGTACACTTGCTGCAAGGCCGGATCCGGAATTAATGCCCATTGAAAGGCATTGATCCGGATCCGGCCTTAAAGGGTTTCTGTCACCCCGCAAAACAAATTTTTTTTTTTTTGGATAGTTAGATTCCTCATAGTGCGATATAGGAGAATATAATAGTCTTACTTACTTTCATGCGGCCGATTCTTTATAAAACGAACTTTTATAATATGTAAATGAGGGCTCTACCAGCAAGTAGGGCGTCTACTTGCTGCTAGCTGCTGCAGAAATCCGCCCCCTCGCCGTGTTGATTGACAGGGCCAGCCGTGATCTCCTCCTCCGGCCGGCCCTGTCAGTAATTCAAAAATCGCGCGCCTCGCGTCATTCGGCGCAGGCGCTCTGAGATGAGGAGGCTCGTATCCTCAGCACTCCCTCAGTGCGCCTGCGCCGATGACATCACCGAAAGAGAAGACGTCATCGGCGCAGGCGCACTGAGGGAGTGCTGAGGATACGAGCCTCCTCATCTCAGAGCGCCTGCGCCGAATGACGCGAGGCGCGCGATTTTTGAATTACTGACAGGGCCGGCTGGAGGATGAGATCACGGCTGGCCCTGTCAATCAACACGGCGAGGGGGCGGATTTCTGCAGCAGCTAGCAGCAAGTAGACGCCCTACTTGCTGGTAGAGACCGGATTTACATATTATAAAAGTTCGTTTTATAAAGAATCGGCCGCATGAAAGTAAGTAAGAGCATTATATTCTCCTATATCGCACTATGAGGAATCTAACTATCCAAAAAAAAAAAAAAAGAGTTTTGCGGGGTGACAGAAACCCTTTAACCACTTACCGTCACACTAACGCCGAAAGGCGTCATTTCTGCGGCGCTCCCAGGTCACACTAACGCCGATTGGCGTCATCTCGCGTGAGCCGAGATTTCCTGTGAACGCGCGCACACAGGCGCGCGCGCTCACAGGAACGGAAGGTAAGAGAGTGGATCTCCAGCCTGCCAGCGGCGATCGTTCGCTGGCAGGCTGGAGATGTGATTTTTTTTAACCCCTAACAGGTATATTAGACGCTGTTATGATAACAGCGTCTAATATACCTGCTACCTGGTCCTCTGGTGGTCCCCTTTGTTTGGATCGACCACCAGAGGACACAGGTAGCTCAGTAAAGTAGCACCAAGCACCACTACACTACACTACACCCCCCCCCGTCACTTATTAACCCCTTATTAGCCCCTGATCACCCCATATAGACTCCCTGATCACCCCCCTGTCATTGATTACCCCCCTGTCATTGATCACACCCCTGTAAAGCTCCATTCAGATGTCCGCATGATTTTTACGGATCCACTGATAGATGGATCGGATCCGCAAAACGCACACGGACGTCTGAATGGAGCCTTACAGGGGCGTGATCAATGACTGTGTTGATCACACCATATAGACTCCCTCATCACCCCCCTGTCATTGATCACACCCCTGTAAAGCTCCATTCAGACGTCCGCATGATTTTTACGGATCCACTGATAGATGGATCGGATCCGCAAAACGCACACGGACGTCTGAATGGAGCCTTACAGGGGCGTGATCAATGACTGTGGTGATCACCCCATATAGACTCCCTGATCACCCCCCTGTCATTGATTACCCCCCTGTCATTGATCACACCCCTGTAAAGCTCCATTCAGACGTCCGCATGATTTTTACGGATCCACTGATAGATGGATCGGATCCGCAAAACGCACACGGACGTCTGAATGGAGCCTTACAGGGGCGTGATCAATGACTGTGTTGATCACCCCATATAGACTCCCTCATCACCCCCCTGTCATTGATCACACCCCTGTAAAGCTCCATTCAGACGTCCGCATGATTTTTACGGATCCACTGATAGATGGATCGGATCCGCAAAACGCACACGGACGTCTGAATGGAGCCTTACAGGGGCGTGATCAATGACTGTGGTGATCACCCCATATAGACTCCCTGATCACCCCCCTGTCATTGATTACCCCCCTGTCATTGATCACCCCCCTGTAAAGCTCCATTCAGACGTCCGCATGATTTTTACGGATCCACTGATAGATGGATCGGATCCGCAAAACGCATACAGGCGTCTCCCTGGAGCCTTCCAGGGGGGGTGATCACCCCATATAGACTCCCTGATCACCCCCCTGTCATTGATCACCGCCCCTGTCATTGATCACCCCCCCCTGTCAGGCTGCATTCAGATGTCCGTATGATTTTTACGGATCCACGGATACATGGATCGGATCCGCAAAACACATACGGACATCTGAATGGAGCCTTATAGGGGGGTGATCAATGACAGGGGGGTGATCACCCCATATAGACTCCCTGATCACCCCCCTGTCATTGATCACCCCCCTGTCATTGATCACCCCCCTGTCAGGCTCCATTCAGACATTTTTTTGGCCCAAGTTAGCGGAAATTATTATTTTTTTCTTACAAAGTCTCGTATTCCACTAACTTGTGTCAAAAAATTAAATCTCACATGAACTCACCATACCCCTCACGGAATCCAAATGCGTAAAATTTTTTAGACATTTATATTCCAGACTTCTTCTCACGCTTTAGGGCCCCTAGAATGCCAGGGCAGTATAAATACCCCACATGTGACCCCATTTCGGAAAGAAGACACCCCCAGGTATTCCGTGAGGGGCATATTGAGTCCATGAAAGATTGAAATTTTTGTCCCAAGTTAGCGGAAAGGGAGACTTTGTGAGAAAAAAATAAAAAATATCAATTTCCGCTAACTTGTGCCAAAAAAAAAATAATTCTATGAACTCGCCATGCCCCTCATTGAATACCTTGGGGTGTCTTCTTTCCAAAATGGGGTCACATGTGGGGTATTTATACTGCCCTGGCATTCTAGGGGCCCCAAAGCGTGAGAAGAAGTCTGGTATCCAAATGTCTAAAAATGCCCTCCTAAAAGGAATTTGGGCACCTTTGCGCATCTAGGCTGCAAAAAAAGTGTCACACATCTGGTATCGCCGTACTAAGGAGAAGTTGGGGAATGTGTTTTGGGGTGTCATTTTACATATACCCATGCTGGGTGAGAGAAATATCTTGGTCAAATGCCAACTTTGTATAAACAAATGGGAAAAGTTGTCTTTTGCCAAGATATTTCTCTCACCCAGCATGGGTATATGTAAAATGACACCCCAAAACACATTCCCCAACTTCTCCTGAATACGGCGATACCACATGTGTGACACTTTTTTGCAGCCTAGGTGGGCAAAGGGGCCCATATTCCAAAGAGCACCTTTCGGATTTCACAGGTCATTTACCTACTTACCACACATTAGGGCCCCTGGAAAATGCCAGGGCAGTATAACTACCCCACAAGTGACCCCATTTTGGAAAGGAGACACCCCAAGGTATTCCATGAGGGGCATGGCGAGTTCCTAGAATTTTATATTTTTTGTCACAAGTTAGTGGAAAATGATGATTTTTTTTTTTTTTTTTCTTTCTTACAAAGTCTTATATTCCACTAACTTGTGACAAAAAATAAAAACTTCCATGAACTCACTATGCCCATCAGCGAATACCTTGGGGTGTCTTCTTTCCAAAATGGGGTCACTTGTGGGGTAGTTATACTGCCCTGGCATTCTAGGGGCACAAATGTGTGGTAAGGAGTTTGAAATCAAATTCTGTAAAAAATGACCAGTGAAATCCGAAAGGTGCTCTTTGGAATATGGGCCCCTTTGCCCACCTAGGCTGCAAAAAAGTGTCACACATGTGGTATCTCCGTATTCAGGAGAAGTTGGGGAATGTGTTTTGGGGTGTCATTTTACATATACCCATGCTGGGTGAGAGAAATATCTTGGCAAAAGACAACTTTTCCCATTTTTTTATACAAAGTTGGCATTTGACCAAGATATTTCTCTCACCCAGCATGGGTATATGTAAAATGACACCCCAAAACACATTCCCCAACTTCTCCTGAGTACGGCAATACCAGATGTGTGACACTTTTTTGCAGCCTAGGTGGGCAAAGGGGCCCATATTCCAAAGAGCACCTTTCGGATTTCACTGGCCATTTTTTACAGAATTAGATTTCAAACTCCTTACCACACATTTGGGCCCCTAGAATGCCAGGGCAGTATAACTACCCCACAAGTGACCCCATTTTGGAAAGAAGACATCCCAAGGTATTCGCTGATGGGCATAGTGAGTTCATGGAAGTTTGTATTTTTTGTCACAAGTTAGTGGAAAATGATGATTTTTATTTTTTTATTTTTTTTCTTACAAAGTCTCATATTCCACTAACTTGTGACAAAAAATAAAAACTTCCATGAACTCACTATGCCCATCAGCGAATACCTTGGGGTGTCTTCTTTCCAAAATGAGGTCACTTGTGGGGTAGTTATACTGCCCTGGCATTCTAGGGGCCCAAATGTGTGGTAAGGAGTTTGAAATCAAATTCTGTAAAAAATGACCAGTGAAATCCGAAAGGTGCTTTTTGGAATATGGGCCCCTTTGCCCACCTAGGCTGCAAAAAAGTGTCACACATGTGGTATCTCCGTATTCAGGAGAAGTTGGGGAATGTGTTTTGGGGTGTCATTTTACATATTCCCATGCTGGGTGAGAGAAATATCTTGGCAAAAGACAACTTTTACCATTTTTTTATACAAAGTTGTCTTTTGCCAAGATATTTCTCTCACCCAGCATGGGTATATGTAAAATGACACCCCAAAACACATTCCCCAACTTCTCCTGAATACGGAGATACCACATGTGTGACACTTTTTTGCAGCCTAGGTGGGCAAAGGGGCCCATATTCCAAAGAGCACCTTTCGGATTTCACTGGTCATTTTTTACAGAATTTGATTTCAAACTCCTTACCACACATTTGGGCCCCTAGAATGCCAGGGCAGTATAACTACCCCACAAGTGACCCCATTTTGGAAAGAAGACATCCCAAGGTATTCGCTGATGGGCATAGTGAGTTCATGGAAGCTTTTATTTTTTGTCACAAGTTAGTGGAATATGAGACTTTTTAAGAAAAAAAAAAAAAAATCATAATTTTCCGCTAACTTGTGACAAAAAATAAAAAGTTCTATGAACTCACTATGCCCATCAGCGAATACCTTAGGGTGTCTACTTTCCGAAATGGGGTCATTTGTGGGGTGTTTGTACTGTCTGGGCATTGTAGAACCTCAGGAAATATGACAGGTGCTCAGAAAGTCAGAGCTGCTTCAAAAAGCGGAAATTCACATTTTTGTACCATAGTTTGTAAACGCTATAACTTTTACCCAAACCATTTTTTTTTTACCCAAACATTTTTTTTTTATCAAAGACATGAAGAACAATAAATTTAGAGCAAAATTTATATATGGATGTCGTTTTTTTTTGCAAAATTTTACAACTGAAAGTGAAAAATGTCATTTTTTTGCCAAAAAATCGTTAAATTTCGATTAATAACAAAAAAAGTAAAAATGTCAGCAGCAATGAAATACCACCAAATGAAAGCTCTATTAGTGAGAAGAAAAGGAGGTAAAATTCATTTGGGTGGTAAGTTGCATGACCGAGCAATAAACAGCTAAAGTTGTGGAGTGCCGATTTGTAAAAAAGGGCCTGGTCTTTAGGGGGGTATAAACCTGTGGTCCTTAAGTGGTTAAGCTAAACGTCGTTTCGGCGCATTGCCGGACCCGACATTTAGCTTTTTCTGAATGGTTACCATGGCTGCCGGGACGCTAAAGTCCTGGCAGCCATGGTAAAGTGTAGTGGGGAGCGGGGGAACAGCATACTTACCGTCCGTGCGGCTCCCAGGGCGCTCCAGAGTGACATCAGGGCGCCCCAAGCGCATGGATCACGTGATCGCATGGATCACGTCATCCATGCGCATGGGGCGCTCTGACGTCATTCTGGAGCGCCCTGGGAGCCGCACGGACTGTAAGTATACTGCTCCCCCGCTCCCCGCTCCTACTATGGCAACCAGGACTTTAATAGTCCTGGCTGCCATAGTAACACTGAACGCAATTTGAAGACGGCTCAGTCTTCAAATGCTTTCAGTACACTTGCGTTTTTCCGGATCCGGCGTGTAATTCCGGCAAGTGGAGTACACGCCAGATCCGGACAACGCAAGTGTGAAAGAGGCCTTATTAAGACATTGCAGTTATTATGCATTTTTTCCAAACTTCAAAAATAGTGCTGAGAAATCTGCAACATTTGTATCTGTGAGAAAACTCTAACATGATTTCAGGAATTGATGTGAGTGATCGATATTCCTTTTGTGATGTCATTATTATTTTAAATTTGGAGTTAAATGTTCTTTGCCAGCCAGGTTAGTATTTTATGTAAAAAAAAATAATAATTATGTATAATTTCTATGCTGTAGGTCAGGGGTAGGCAACCTCCAGCACTCCAGCTGTTGTGAAACTACAACTCCCAGCATGCATACTTCCTCTACTCTTCTAGGAACTTTTAGAAATGCATGGAGCATGCTGAGAATTGTAGTTCCACAACAGCTATTTTTTTAGATCTGATAAAACTGTATAATATCTATTATCTCCCTGTCCCTATAATTTGTGTCTGTGATACTTTCAAGCTTGTCTGTAGCCTATATAGGCATATTATTGAGTCCAATGAATTCAAAAAAATCATATATATGGCCAGACTTAGGCCAGTTTCAGGTGAGCGCATTGTCTGCAGGAAATATGCAAGGTGTGGGAGCGCGATTTCCAGTCCTGTACTCTGCCCTTGTGATGGGATCTCAAGGCATTATAATGATTTGTGCAATGCCTGACATCAGCTGTAATAAATTGTACTGACATAATGCAGTCAGTACAATTCAGGAGATCCGACATCTGGCAGGGACACACATCATTACAAAACATTATAATGTCATGAGATCCCATCCGCTCCCATACGGTGTGTATTTCCTGCAGACAACTTGCTCGTCTGAGGCTGGTCTTAAGGCCCTTTTGCAACAATCAGAGCAATTATCGGGAACCATCATTTCTAGAAATGCTCATTCCCGATAATCGCCTTGTGTAAATGTCTTACTGATCACCCAATGGACAAGCAATCGTGTGATAGCATCTTTCCTGTGGCAGATTAAGGCTAGGTCTGCACAACGACATGTATTGCGCGACAATAAGTCGCTCGACAGATAGGGAACAACTACACTGCAACATTTGTCGCACAACATTTTGTTGCACCAATGTCGCGCAAAATTTTTATAATGGCAGTCTAAGGTGTTGCACTGCAACATGTGACATGCTGCAACTGCGACACGACAGTCGCAGAAAAATCCATCTCAAATGGATTTTCTGCAACTTTTGCGTCGCAGCATGTCGCAGTGCGACACCATAGACTGCCATTATAAAAATTGTCGCGCAACATTGGTGCAACAAAATGTCGCGCGACAAATGTCGTCGTGTAGACCTAGCCTAAATCATTTGCTTGCAACAGATGCTCTTGAGCAGGCATGCTCAACCTGCGGCCCTCCAGCTGTTGCAAAACTACAACTCCCATCATTCTCGGACAGCCTACAGAAGGGCATGGTGGGAGTTGTAGTTTTACAACAGCTGGAGGGCCGCAGGTTGAGCATCCCTGCGTCTTGAGTAAATGGGAATCTGCTGCCAGCAAACAATGATTCCTTATTAGGAGATTGAAGTAGCAATCACTGGTCCCGATGCAGGGAAGAGGATCACCACATCTAAATGCAGCTCTGCCCTTGGCGTAACCATAGGCAATTATTGAGAACACTCTAAATGTAGACAGGCACACTTCACTTAGAATATGTCTATCACAGTTATCTATATTCACATTTATCAATAAAAATATATATAAAAAATCTATAAAAATACAGCATGTATGTAAAATCTATAAAAATACAGATAACTGCAAGACAGACATTCTAAATGTAAATAAATGTTTATATATTTTTATTGATAAATGTGAATATAGATAACTGCGATAGACATATTGTAAGTGAAGGGTGCCTGTCTACATTTAGAGTGTAAGATTTTCAAGATTGACAGGGTGAGTAATAAGTCAGAGCACCTTTATCCATAGCAACAAAGGGATGAGCCGCTAAATCTAATATAATTATTGAGAACAAATTCTTCTTTGATAACTGTTTAAGTCGGCCCTTCTGTCCCTTTAAGTCGATCGAATCACTTTGGCCTCTCAACATATAGTATGAAATGAATCGGCAGAGAACTTTTAACCTAAACATCAAAACGGATATAGTGGAATGTTCACTTTAAATGGGATCTGTTTTGACCAGGTGCTAAACAAGTGACCAGGAAATCAGTATAAACATACCTCAGGGATTTTCTTAGGAAAAGTATGAAGGAGAAACGTTTTAACCCCTTTGTGACAACTGTTGTACATATATTTCATATTGCACCTGTATGCAGTAGATGAGATCTGAGAATTCTGATCACGTTTCCAAAACTCATTTGATGTAATGGTCAACAGCAACATCTAATTGGTCAGACAGAGAAAGGGGGCTCCCACAGACCACCCAATCCATCCACTTGCAATGAAATTGTAGGTTGCCGAGCAGTTGTCATGACAGCTTGGGACATAACAATGGCCGACAAACCTACAATGTATGTTAGATTAGGCATTGTCAGAAACTTAATAGGCTGACCCAGATAGGCCCTGTACATTGCAATGTAGAAGTACAAAACTTTATACATTTAAGAATATAAAAAAAACTAAAAAAAACGTATAAGTTCAAAAGACCAACTTTGCCATTCACCACGTAATAAAAATAAAATAATTGGTATCATCTCTAAAAGGGAAATGTCCAACCTTTACTAAGTGATGGCCTATCCTCAGGATAGGTAATCACTAGCTGATCAGCGAGGGTCCCACACCCTACTGATTAGCTGTTTGGTTTAGCTCCATTGATGGAAGTTGGCATCAGGACTGGCAGCTAAGTAATTCGCCCAACCCAGACTCATACCATTACATGGCCTGATAGAGAGGTGTCGTCACTCAATTTGACACTTGGCATTAAGTTTGGTCATGTAAGTCTTGCATGGTGCTGCCCGGCAACAGAAACCCATGTCATAAAGCTCTCGGCACAGAGGAGGAGGAGAATTAAGTAGTATGGATGGCACTAACTATCTGGTTGTTTGCATAGAAACTCCACCTTAAAAGAATTAGATATTCTGGGGATTTATTCATATATTACTAAAACAAATTATCCTGCCCAGTACATATATCGCATAACATGTCCATCAAGTTAAAAATCTATTACATATGCACATTTAAAAAATAAAAATAAATCTGAATTCATGGAGATAAAAATAAAAATAAATAGTCATAAGATGTGCTTCAAAATCCAATCCCAATGGGTTCTTATTTATGTGTGCGTCCACTGTAGTATGTTATACCCCCTGTATAATGATTTTCAGCAATGGGGGATAGGGTTATGCTTTCCAGTGTCTATATATTCGCCTATTATGTTCCACAGCAAGCTGACTTCATACTTATGTCAGTATTTTTGTTACTTATGAGGCATAAAATGTTTTCTTTGTTGATATCATAAAAATGCTTAGCAATCCCACATGAGGATACTTAGTAATTCCACATCCGTCACTGTATATAGTTTGCTAGATATTAGCATGTGATATCAAAGTGCCACCGTTGTAGTATTGACACACAACTTAGATGAGCATTCTACGTTACCAGTCTTGAAGCACAGAGCAGCTTGTGAGGTGATCTTTGCAGGCTCTGGAACGCGAGGATGCTAGTGAGGCGGTCTTTGTAGGCTCTATGCTCTCGGTTTCGTCTGCTTGTACGGCGTCCCACGTGACACGGGACCGCCGGCACATTCAATTATGTCAATACTTTGTTTTGAAGTAGGCAAGGGTCGCATCTCCACACATAGAAATACAAAAGGAATTTCTCCTATCAATTTGAGTTCTCTGAGCTCTATATCCATCAAGAATGGAATGTCTGGATTTAATACTGCATCATTGCCGCATTGAAAACGCAATTGCGTTATTTGGTACTTATGCGTTTTTTGAAATCTCTATGCCAAGCCCTATTCTCCCTCAACAGGACAGCCTTATAGTTTAAGTTTACCTAATTCAAGGGTAATCCCCTATGACAAATTGCTAGACGGAATTTGTGGTCTAGAGCCGCACTATTATTATATTGATAACGCAATTGTGCTTTTGAGTAAAATTTTATATACTGCATGTTTATATCTTAATGGAGTTGTATATCGGCCATTATATGATACATATTACCATCTGAGAAGAATATCACAAAATCCATCCCATATGTTATTTGTCTCCTGGAGCAGCCCCACCTCTAATTAAAGGATTACTCATAAAAAGGGAGCCCATGATACCACACTGTCTACCACTGATGAAGGAACGAGTTTTGTTCCGAAACACGTTTGGTGTAAAGAGACAGTGTGAGGGAGGACTTCCACGTCAATTATGGAATAACTTTATAGAAATTGAAGCGCATCGGAACGGATAACGATCAGCTGATCCAATACATCCAGTAAGTGGCGGCGGTCCCGTGGGACGCCGTACAAGCGGACCAAACTGAGAGCATAGAGCCTACAAAGACCGCCTCACTAGCATCCTCGCGTTTCAGAACCTGCAAAGATCACCTCACAAGCTGCTCTGCGCTTCAAGACTGGTAACGTAGAATGCTCATCTAAGTTGTGTGTCAATACTACAACGGTGGCACTTTGATATCACATGCTAATATCAAGCAAACTATATACAGTGACGGATGTGGAATTACTAAGTATCCTCATGTGGAATTGCTAAGCATTTTTATGATATCAACAAAGAAAACATTTTATGCCTCATAAGTAACAAAAATACTGACATAAGTACGAAGTCAGCTTGCTGTGGAACATAATAGGCGAATATATAGACACTGGAAAGCATAACCCTATTCCCCATTGCTGAACATCAGCAAGTGTAAATCTGACATCATTATACAGGGGGTATAACATACTACAGTGGACGCACACATAAATAAGAACCCATTGGGATTGGATTTTGAAGCCCATCTTATGACTATTTATTTTATTTTTATCTCCATCGATTCTGATACTTTTTTTTTTTTTTAATATTCATATGTAATCGATTTTTTAAATTGATGGACATGTTATGAGATACAGTTGCAAGAAAAAGTATGTGAACCCTTTGGAATTATATGGATTTCTGCACAAATTGGTCATAAAATGTAATCTGATCTTCATCTAAGTCACAACAATAGACAATCACAGTCTGCTTAAACTAATAACACACAAAGAATTAAATGTTACCATGTTTTTATTGGACACACCCTGTAAACATTCACAATGCACAGTGGAAAAAGTATGTGAACCCCTAGACTAATGACATCTCCAAGAGCTAATTGGAGTGAGGTGTCAGCCAACTGGAGTCCAATCAATGAGATGAGATTGGAGGTGTTGGTTACAGCTGCCCTGCCCTATAAAAAACACACACCAGTTCTGGGTTTGATTTTCACAAGAAGCATTGCCTGATGTGAATGATGCCTCGCACAAAAGAGCTCTCAGAAGACCTACGATTAAGAATTGTTGACTTGCATAAAGCTGGAAAGGGTTATAAAAGTATCTCCAAAAGCCTTGCTGTTCATCAGTCCACGGTAAGACAAATTGTCTATAAATGGAGAAAGTTCAGCACTGCTGCTACTCTCCCTAGGAGTTGCCATCCTGTAAAGATGACTGCAAGAGCACAGCGCAGACTGCTCAATGAGGTGAAGAAGAATCCTAGAGTGTCAGCTAAAGACTTACAAAAGTCTCTGGCATATGCTAACATCCCTGTTAGCGAATCTACGATATGTAAAATACTAAACAAGAATGGATTTCATGGGAGGAAACCACAGAGGAAGCCACTGCTGTCCAAAAAAAACATTGCTGCAAGTTTACAGTTTGCACAAGCACCGGGATGTTCCACAGCAGTACTGGCAAAATATTCTGTGGACAGATAAAACCAAAGTTGAGTTGTTTAGAAGAAACACACAACACTATGTGTAGAAAAAAAGAGGCACAGCACACCAACATCAAAACCTCATCCCAACTGTGAAGTATGGTGGTGGGGGCATCATGGTTTGGGGCTGCTTTGCTGCTTCAGGGCCTGGACGGATTGCTATCATAGAAGGAAAAATTAATTCCCAAGTTTATGAAGACATTTTGCAGGAGAACTTAAGGCCATCTGTCCACCAGCTGAAGCTCAACAGAAGATGGGTGTTGCAACAGGACAACGACCCAAAGCATAGAAGTAAATCAACAACTGAATGGCTTAAACAGAAGAAAATACGCCTTCTGGAGTGGCCCATTCAGAGTCCTGACCTCAACCCTATTGAGATGCTGTGGCATGACCTCAAGAAAGCGATTCACACCAGACATCCCAAGAATATTGCTGAACTGAAACAGTTCTGTAAAGAGGAATGGTCAAGAATTACTCCTGACCATTGTGCACCTCTCATCTGCAACTACAGGAAACGTTTGGTTGAAGTTATTGCTGCCAAAGGAGGTTCAACCAGTTATTAAATCCAAGGGTTCACATACTTTTTCCACCTGCACTGTGAATGTTTACATGGTGTGTTCAAAAAACACATGGTAACATTGAATTCTTTGAGTGTTATTAGTTTAAGCAGACTGCGATTGTCTATTGTTGTGACTTAGATGAAGATCAGATCACATTTTATGATCAATTTGTGCAGAAATTCATATCATTCCAAAGCTTCACATACTTTTTCTTGTAACTGTATATGTACGAGGCAGGATAAGTTGTTTTTAGTAATATATGAATAAATCCCCAGAATATTTAACTATTTTAAGGTGGATATTTGAGTGCCCTCCATACTACTTAATTTATCTCTGGATTCATTCTGTTTGGCATTGGGTGTTGCCTTGGGAGAGTGCACCTATTCCATGCTTATGCGACAGTTGAGCCACTGAAATGTATCATTATTCGTAATGTCAGAGCAGGTTTGGAACTCTGCAGGAGAGACAGCAGAGCATTGGTGCCTTTTATGCACTACGCACCTCAGCACTCGGTAACCGCTCTACAACTGTACAGTCTGTCAATTCATGGCCGAGTTGCTGTGGTTTCTTTCACTTTACAATAATACAACTCACAGCTGATGGTGGAATATGTAGGAAGGAAGAAATGTCACAAACCGACTTATTACATCAATGGTATCCTATTATAGTACCAGACTGGAATTTAGCAAGCTCTTTACAAACACTTGTGAAAGAATGACTTGTTCTAAAGGCAGACTGCATGGCTAGGGGGTGGATTTTATACACCTGTGGCAATGGGACTAAATGAATCACGAGCTCAATGATTAAGAGGTGTCCCCTAATACTTTTCTCCACATAATTTAATATATATATACAGTCGTGGCCAAAAGTTTTGAGAATGACACAAATATTAGTTTTTATAAAGTTTGCTGCTAAACTGCTTTTAGATCTTTGTTTCAGTTGTTTCTGTGATGTAGTGAAATACACTGCTCAAAAAAATAAAGGGAACACTTAAACAACACAATGTAACTCCAAGTCAATCACACTTCTGTGAAATCAAACTGTCCACTTAGGAAGCAACACTGAGTGACAATCAATTTCACATGCTGTTGTGCAAATGGGATAGACAACAGGTGGAAATTATAGGCAATTAGCAAGACACCCCCAATAAAGGAGTGGTTCTGCAGGTGGTGACCACAGACCTCTTCTCAGTTCCTATGCTTCCTGGCTGATGTTTTGGTCACTTTTGAATGCTGGCGGTGCTTTCACTCTAGTGGTAGCATGAGACGGAGTCTACAACCCACACAAGTGGCTCAGGTAGTGCAGCTTATCCAGGATGGCACATCAATGCGAGCTGTGGCAAGAAGGTTTGCTGTGTCTGTCAGCGTAGTGTCCAGAGCATGAAGGCGCTACCAGGTGGGGGTTGTGCTTACAGCCCAACACCGTGCAGGACGTTTGGCATTTGCCAGAGAGCACCAAGATTGGCAAATTCGCCACTGGCGCCCTGTGCTCTTCACAGATGAAAGCAGGTTCACACTGAGCACATGTGACAGACGTGACAGAGTCTGGAGACGCGGTGGAGAACATTCTGCTGCCTGCAACATCCTCCAGCATGACCGGTTTGGCATTGGGTCAGTAATGGTGTGGGGTGGCATTTCTTTGGAGGGCCGCACAGCCCTCCATGTGCTCGCCAGAGGTAGCCTGACTGCCATTAGGTACCGAGATGAGATCCTCAGACCCCTTGTGAGACCATATGCTGGTGCGGTTGGCCCTTGGTTCCTCCTAATGCAAGACAATGCTAGACCTCATGTGGCTGGAGTGTGTCAGCAGTTCCTGCAAGACGAAGGCATTGATGCTATGAACTGGCCCGCCCGTTCCCCAGACCTGAATCCAATTGAGCACATCTGGGACATCATGTCTCGCTCTATCCACCAACGTCACGTTGCACCACAGACTGTCCAGGAGTTGGCAGATGCTTTAGTCCAGGTCTGGGAGGAGATCCCTCAGGAGACCGTCCGCCACCTCATCAGGAGCATGCACAGGCGTTGTAGGGAGGTCATACAGGCACGTGGAGGCCACACACCCTACTGAGCCTCATTTTGACTTGTTTTAAGGACATTACATCAAAGTTGGATCAGCCTGTAGTGTGTTTTTCCACTTTAATTTTGAGTGTGACTCCAAATCCAGATCTCCATGGGTTGAAAAATTTGATTTCCATTTTTAAATTTTTGTGTGATTTTGTTGTCAGCACATTCAACTATGTAAAGAACAAAGTATTTCAGAAGAATATTTAATTAATTCAGATCTAGGATGTGTTATTTTTGTGTTCCCTTTATTTTTTTGAGCAGTGTATAATTACACGCACTTCATACGTTTCAAGGGCTTTTATCGACAATTACATGACATTTATGCAAAGAGTCAGTATTTGCAGTGTTGGCTTTTCTTTTTCAGGATCTCTGCAAGTCGACTGGGCATGCTCTCAATCAACTTCTGGGCCAATTCCTGACTGATAGCAACCCATTCTTTCATAATCACTTCTTGGAGTTTGTCAGAATTAGTGGGTTTTTGTTTGTCCACCCGCCTCTTGAGGATTGACCACAAGTTCTCAATGGGATTAAGATCTGGGGAGTTTCCAGGCCATGGACCCAAAATGTCAACGTTTTGGTCCCCGAGCCACTTAGTTATCACTTTTGTCAATGTAGGATTGGCACACTCAAAACATGCGGAGCCCCACGGAGTTGAAACAATTTATTATAACTACGTTTGATAAAATATGATAAAATACAATAAAATACATAAAATAAATTAAACAATGGTAGTAGTTTTGTAATATTCAAATCAACTTATTGCAGACAAAGTATCCTAGATGTTCTCAATAGTGGATGGGTCTGCAATGACACACAATGGATGCTTAACTGCAGATCCTAACAACAGGGTGTTGTCTTGCAAATAAAACGCACTCTAGGTCACTACAGTCCATATGTATACAAGTCACAAAATATTCAGAAGGACTGTTTGAATTCCAGGAGGTTGCATCAAACTCCGGTTATATTCATATGCAAGAAAAACGCACTGAGAGACTCTACATGCAGAAAAGCGCATACAGTGATTTCCTATGCAGGCACTATATTCCTATCTCTGTATATCTACAGTTTCTGCAATCCATGCATTCCAAGGTTGTTATAGGAGTTTTTCATAAGAATTTTCTGCATGCATTTATATTTGTATTTTTCTCAAGAATTCTATTCAAGAGGATCCTCAAAGAGGTTATTCCACACAAAGTCCCGATTGCAATATTCACATATGAACGCTATATTGTTGTTTCATTATAAATGTAGGTTTGTAACGATAACCCACACTTGTGGGCTTACCTGGCCTTTTTATTCAGCTGTTTTTTTCTGGGTGATTGTCGCTTCCGACTTTAGGCCGGCGTCCCGGTCTTTGCTGTGTCAGCGGCTTAGTATTCCCCAGTGATGACTTTCAGCTGGTTGCAGGCAGGTTAATATAGAGCGTCTTGTTTGAATCCTAGATATCCTCTGGTTTTTAACAGTGCACTGTTATTTCGGGGTTCAAATCCTTCAGGGGTGAAACTCTCGCCAGACGCGTTTCGGGGACACTCTCCCCTTCCTCAGTGGCATCACCCCTATAAGTGAATGGTGGGTTTTTATATCCCTCATGGTCTTGTGTGGAAAAGGATCATGGGAAAAGAAAGGGATCATGGGAAAATGGTATTCTGGAAAAGAAGGAGTATGGATTCTCCCAACATAAGTCTTCCCCTACCATATTTATTTTTCAATCTTTTTCAATCTTATTCATCCATGATCATTCAAGGATTAATAAATGATATGATTTTCATAATTTTCAAAATATTTTTATGCATGCGTTTTTTGCATGCGTTTTTTTGCATGCGGTTTTTGCATGCGTTTTTTTTTTTTTTTTTATATATTCTTTACTCTTGAATCTGCTGTAAACCATATTTTCTCAGAATAACATTCATAGATAGTTCAAAGTTCATAAGTCATACGATATTGTTGCTTTTCATACATGCGGTTTTTGGTTACGGTTATTGTGCGTTTTTTTAAGATTGCGTTTTTTCACCATTTGTTGCATTTTTTGAGCCATTTGTTGCGTTTTTTGAAAATTTGTTGTGTTTTTACTTCGAAATGTACTATACCCCATGTTGCATTAAAATAACATTGATATTTAAAATTGTAGGGCAATTTTTGCAGCTTAAAAATGACCTCGAATTGGGTCGGATGGCGATACATCCGACACGTTCAGGGAAGAGTTAGGGGGCGCACGCCTGTGGCCCAGAGAGAGTCACAGTGCTGATAAACAGCCAAACATGCGACTCTCTGTGGACTCACGGGCGGGCGACCCTCCGTCTTATAAAAAGCCAAATATTTCAAGCTCTGAGTTTAGTCCCCTTGGCATCATGCTCCCAAAGTCGTAAATACGTCTCGATTCCGCTCTCGACATTTTCTCTATGTGATTGCCCCCCCTCCAGTGTGTGTCTATCTTCTCCAGCGCCATAAATGTCAGGCCTGTACAGCTTTTGTTATGTGTCTCTTTAAAGTGTTTAGATAGTGGATTATTTTCGCATCCTTTTGTGATATTGTTGAGATGTTCCGATATTCTCACTTTCAGCTGTCTTTTAGTGCGGCCAATATACTGTTTAGGACAAGGGCACTGGATTAGGTAGACCACACTGGAGGAATTGCATGTCAGAGGTTGTTTCACTGTCATCGAGAAGGCATTTTGGGTTGAGGAAATTTCTGTCATTTTTTTGGGAAATTTAGTTTTCCTACATCCTATGCATGTTCCACATCTAAAGAAACCTTTAGCATTCAGCCAGCCTGATGTGTTTGTTTTCTTCTTTTTGTCTTTTATTGAGGGGGCTATTTGTATACCCAAGTTAGGAGCTTTAGTATAGGTAATGAGTGGTTGAGCTGGTAAAATAGGGCCAATTATTTTATCATATAGCACATGGTGCCAATGTTGTTTGATCAGTTGTGAGATTTGTTTCGATTGAGCATTGTAAGGCAGGATTATTCTGAACTCAGAACTTTTATCAAAGTTCTGTGGGGATTTGGTCTCAAAGAAGGACTCTCTGTTCAGCTGTCTTACCTTTCCCAAAGCTTCTTCAAGTATTTTAGCCGGGTAATTCCTTTCTCTAAACTGCAAATTCATTGTTATGGCTTCTTCCTCAAAAATTTTATTTTCAGTACAGTTACGTCTAATACGGCGGAACTGCCCGAGGGGGACATTTGTGAGCCATCTTGGCAAATGGCAGCTAGAGAAAAGAATAAACCCATTTTTAGATGTTGGTTTGTGATAAGTGTTACACAGGTATTTATTATCTTTTTTTGTTATTTGTATGTCTAGGAAGTCTACCTTTTCTTTGTTCATGCCTGCCGTAAAACGTAAGTTGTATATATTCTTATTTAAGTCTTGCATAAACTGTTGTAGTCCATCCTCACCATTTCTCCAAATGAAAACGACATCGTCGATGTAGCGCCGCCATAGGACCAGGTCGCCCCCAAGCTTGGGGTCTATAAACTCATGTTCCCACTGGGCCAAAAATAAATTAGCGTAGCTGGGGGCGAACCTGGTACCCATGGCGGTGCCCCTCAACTGTAAATAATATTCATCGTTGAAGAAAAAATAATTATGGTGAAGGATATGATCCACACCCTCTATTATAAAATCTATCTGTTCCCGCTGCATAGTCCCATTGGAATTCAGTTGTTCCTTTAGGGCCAAAACCCCCTGTGTATGGTCTATTATCGTGTAGAGGGACTGTATGTCCAGTGTGTTAATAATCCACTCCGGTTGGACATCCAGTCCCTCCAATATCCCAATAATTTGGGTTGTGTCCTTGATATAGGACTTGGTAGTTTTTACCAATGGCTGCAGCAGGATGTCGATATATTGCGATAGATTCGCTGTTAAGGACCCTATCCCTGATATAATTGGGCGCCCCGGAGGGTTTTCAATATCCTTATGGATCTTCGGCAGGCAGTAGAAAATTGGAAGTCTACCTAATGTTCCCGTAATGTAATTATATTCCTGTGCAGTCAGAATGTTTTGTTGAAAACCTTTATCACAATAATTGGTCAAAACCAACTTGAATTCGCTTGTTGGATCCTTCTTTATTTTTTTATAAGTGGATTGGTCAGACAGCTGAGACAGGCATTCTTCATTATATTTGTCTTTACCCCAAATAACAATAGCGCCCCCCTTATCGGCCGGGCGAATTACAATGTTCTGTTCTTCCTGCAATTCTCTTATGGCCTTAATCTCGGCGTTGGTTAGATTGTTCCTATCAGATCTTTTTGGTTTGATCTTATTCAGACCTATTTCAATGTTTTTTTGAAAGGCAGATATCTCTGGACTGATCTCTGCTCTCGGAAACTTTTTTGATTTGATCTTTAAGTGAGTGTGTGTGAAGGGATCTACCTTCTCCGTGTCTGTGCTAATTGGATTCTTCAAAAAATATTTTTTCAAACACAATTTCCGGATAAATTTTTGAATACCTATGTAGGTATCAAATTTGTTTAGTTTTTTTGTGGGGGCAAATTTTAATCCCTTATTTAATAAGGTGATTTGTGCAGGTGTGAGAATTATTTGACTCAGATTAACAATATTACTCTGGTCTGTATTTAGTAGTGTCTCTTGTGCTCTGGTTTTCCTCTTACCTCGTCGTGTTTTCTTAATTTTATGGGATATTCCCTGTGATAGTGTCTCTGACTGTCTGTTAAATAATTGTCTTGAACATTGTGTGAGCGTGAGTCCTGTTTCTCTGCATGTGTCCTCTGGTATATCGATTTCTTCTGTTCCAATGGTGGAGTTCTGTGCCTCAGATTGTATGGTGGTCTGTAAGGTATTGGTGTTTGTTTTTCGTGATCTGGTGATTGTGATCGTCTGCGTCTGATTCTGGGTGGGTGGTGAGGCGGGGTTTGGTCTAAAAAAGAATTCTGCGCCAAGGTTTCAAATCTATTTTGGGTTGGTACGCTATATCTGTTATGGTCCTCATATTCTCCTAACATCTGTACATTGCTTTTTGTTTTCGGCACTTCATTTGTTGATCTTATTTCGTTTGGTTTTACTTTTGATATATATTTGTGCTTTTTCATTTTTTTGGTAATTATTTCTTGCTCTGTTTTATCTAAACTTTTACACAGTCTTTCTTGCCAAATTTCGAAGATCTGATCTTTTGGAAACTGGTCTATTTTATTTTTCAGTTTTGTAATCTGTTCTGACAGGTTATCCAAAATCTCAGATCTACGTTTAATAATCAATTCGACTAATACACGTGACTGTGTGGATAAAAATTCTTCCCACTCTTTGTTAAATGCCTCTCCTGATAAATCCTGTGCTGGTGATTTGGTTAATTGCAAACCCTTTGGGATCTTATTGAATGCCAAATACTGTTTCAAGGAGCGTATTTCCCAGAACTGTCTCAGCTGTTTTTGCATTAGATTTTCCAAATCCCTGAACGTGTCAGAGACAGACGTCTCGCCACCCGATCCGTGGGGCTCCGCATGTTTTGAGTGTGCCAATCCTACATTGACAGTTATACAATTTGAAGGGTGAATTCATCAGATTGTGCACCTCTTATGGTTGTGGGACTAGTGAGCTATTTCCAATATATTTACTTAGTTATCACTTTTGCCTTATGGCACGGTGCTCCATCGCACTGGAAAATGCATTGTTCTTCACCAAACTGTTGTTGGATTGTTGGAAGAAATTGCTGTTGGAGGGTACCATTCTTTATTCATGGCTGTGATTTTGGGCAAAATTGTGAGTGAGCCCACTCCCTTGGATGAGAAGCAACCCCACACATGAATGGTCTCAGGATGCTTTACTGTTGGCATGACACACGACTGATGGTAGCGCTCACCTTTTCTTCTCCGGACAAGCCTTTTTCCAGATGCCCCAAACAATCGGAAAGAGGCTTTATCGGAGAATATGACTTTGCCCCAGTCCTCAGCAGTCCATTCACCATTCTTTCTGCAGAAGATCAATCTGTCCCTGATGTTTTTTTTGGAGAGAAGTGGCTTCTTTGCTGCCCTTCTTGACACCAGTCCATCTTCCAAAAGTCTTCGCCTCACTGTGCGTGCAGATGCGCTCACACCTGCCTGCTGCCATTCCTGAGCAAGCTCTGCACTGGTGGCACTCCGACCCCGCAGCTGAATCCTCTTTAGGAGACGATCCTGGCGCTTGCTGGACTTTCTTGGACGCCCTGAAGCCTTCTTAACAAGAATTGAACCTCTTTCCTTGAAGTTCTTGATGATCCTATAAATTGTTGATTGAGGTGCAATCTTAGTAGCCACAATATCCTTGCCTGTGAAGCCATTTTTATGCAACGCAATGATGGCTGCACGCGTTTCTTTGCAGGTCACCATGGTTAACAATGGAAGAACAATGATTTCAAGCATCACCCTCCTTTTAACAAGTCAAGTCTGCCATTTTAACCCAATCAGCCTGACATAATGATCTCCAGCCTTGTGCTCGTCAACATTCTCACCTGAGTTAACAAGACGATTACTGAAATGATCTCAGCAGGTCCTTTAATGACAGCAATGAAATGCAGTGGAAAGTTTTTTGGGGGATTAAGTTAATTTTCATGGCAAAGGAGGACTATGCAATTCATCTGATCACTCTTCATAACATTCTGGAGTATATGCAAATTGCTATTATAAAAACTTAAGCAGCAACTTTTCCAATTTTCAATATTTATGTAATTCTCAAAACTTTTGGCCACGACTGTACACTCACCTAAAGAATTATTAGGAACACCATACTAATACGGTGTTGGACCCCCTTTTGCCTTCAGAACTGCCTTAATTCTACGTGGCATTGATTCAACAAGGTGCTGATAGCATTCTTTAGAAATGTTGGCCCATATTGATAGGATAGCATCTTGCAGTTGATGGAGATTTGAGGGATGCTCTATTGCAGGCATGCTCAACCTGCGGCCCTCTAGCTGTTGCAAAACTACAACTCCCAGCATTCTAAGACAGTCTACAGTTATCAGCCTGCAGCAGGGCATGGTGGAAGTTGTAGTTTTACAACAGCTGGAGGGCCACAGGTTGAGCATCCCTGCTCTATTGGGTTGAGATCTGGTGACTGTGGGGGCCATTTTAGTACAGTGAACTCATTGTCATGTTCAAGAAACCAATTTGAAATGATTTGAGCTTTGTGACATGGTGCATTATCCTGCTGGAAGTAGCCATCAGAGGATGGATACATGTTCTCATTCTGTTTACGCCAAATTCGGACTCCACCATTTGAATGTCTCAACAGAAATCGAGACTCATCAGACCAGGCAACATTTTTCCAGTCTTCAACAGTCCAATTTTGGTGAGCTCGTGCAAATTGTAGCCTTTTTTTTCCTATTTATAGTGAGTGGAGATGAGTGGTACTCGGTGGGGTCTTCTGCTGTTGTAGCCCATCCACCTCAAGGTTGTGCGTGTTGTGGCTTCACAAATGCTTTGCTGCATACCTCGGTTGTAACGAGTGGTTATTTCAGTCAACGTTGCTCTTCTATCAGCTTGAATCAGTCGGCCCATTCTCCTCTGACCTCTAGCATCCACAAGGCATTTTTGCCCACAGGACTGCCTCATACTGGATGTTTTTCCCTTTTCACACCATTCTTTGTAAACCCTAGAAATGGTTGTGCGTGAAAATCCCAGTAACTGAGCAGATTGTGAAATACTCAGACTGGCCCGTCTGGCACCAACAACCATGCCACGCTAAAAATTGCTTAAATCACCTTTCTTTTCCATTCTGACATTCAGTTTGGAGTTCAGGAGATTGTCTTGACCAGGACCACACCCCTAAATGCATTGAAGCAACTGCCATGTGATTGGTTGACTGGATAATTGCATTAATGAGAAATAGAACAGGTGTTCCTAATAATTCTTTAGGTGAGTGTGTATATATATATATATATATATATATTTTCCGCGATCACTCAAAAACACAACCGTCGATTTTAACGAAACTTGGTATACACATCCCTTGCTACATGGAAAGAAATCTTGTGGGGGGGGGGGGGGGGGGGGGTCACAGCTCTCTAGGCTGTACCGTTCCTGAGATATTCCCCAAAAATGACCTGCATTAGCCAATACAAGCCTCTCTCTTCGTATCCCAACTGCCATACACACGGTCACATGTCCCTTATCAGCCAATAGAAGCTTGCAGGCCCTTTGTCTCCACATATACAGTTTTACTCCAGATTTCCATAGCAACCCAGCCATTTTTCTTCACTGCTGTAGATTAGCTTTAGGCTGGGGCTACATGACATAGGGCACAACTACACTGCTACATGTGTCGTGCGACATTGATGTCAAGTGACAATTTTTATAATCATAGTCTATGGTGTTGCACTGCGACATGCTGCTACCGAGACACGACAGTCGCAGAAAGATCCATCTTGGATGGATTTTTTGAAACTGTTGTGTCGCATCATGTCACATGTCGCAATGCGACACCATAGCCTATCATTATCAAAATTGTTGAGACAAAATGCCGCGTGACACATGTCGTCTTGTAGCCCAAGCATTAAAGGGGCAGGGCGCTGTGAACGTCAATGTTAAAGGGGCGGACAGTGTGGAGGTCACTGTTAAGGGGGCAGAGGCCACTATTAAAAGGGGCAACTGCTGTGGAGGTCACTGTTAAGGCAGCAGGGTACTGTGAGATCACTGTTAAGGTAGCGGGGTACTGTGGAGGTCACTGTTAAGGGGGCAGGCGACTGAGGACGTCATAGTCAAGGGAGTGGGGTGCTGTGAAACTCACTGTTAAAGGGGCGGGCTGCTGTGAAGGTCAAAGTTAAGGGGATGGGCTGCTGTGGAGGCCCTATTTTAAAGTGGTGGGGCACTGTGGGTGACTATGGAGTTCACTGTTAAGGGGCGGGGTGCTATAGAGGTCACTGTTATGGAGGATACTGTCAATATCTTAACCACACACACAAACATTAAATGAAATATACCCGTGCAAAGTCGGGTCCTTCTGCTAGTGTTTGATACAAAACATAGATTCCTCATATAGCTATGCTGATGGAAAAATTATGGTACTCGGAAAGAGGTGAAAATACACACACACACAAAACAAAAAAAAAAAAAAAAACACTGGTAGCAGCGTCATGTGCCATGATGGAAAGTGCCCAGTTTGTGTTCCCCAATAGTAAAATAACTTAAGCTGTCTACTCTAAATTCTCCACAATCTCCCCACTCTTTTACTTATGGCATGCACATGGTAGAATTTATTGGGCAATTCCATGTTGAGCGACCAGAAATTCCATGCTGCGCCACCAATGTTTATTATACTGGGGTGATGGGGGGGGCACACTGCACCACCAATGTTTATTATTTTGAGGGGGGGCGCACTGCGCCACCAATGTTTATTATATTGGGGGGCACACTGCGCCACCAATGTTTATTATTTTGAGGGGGGGCGCACTGCGCCACCAATGTTTATTATACTGGGGTGATGGGGGGCACACTGCGCCACCAATGTTTATTATACTGGGGTGATGGGGGGGCGCACTGCTCCACCAATGTTTATTATATTGAGGGGGGGCGCACTGCGCCACCAATGTTTATTGTGATGGGGGGGTGCACTGCGCCACCAATGTTTATTATACTGGGGTGATGGGGGGGCGCACTGCGCCACCAATGTTTATTATTTTGAGGGGGGGCGCACTGCGCCACCAATGTTTATTATATTGGGGGGCACACTGCGCCACCAATGATTATTATATTGGGGGGCACACTGTGCCACCAATGTTTATTATATTGAGGGGGGCGCACTGCGCCACCAATGTTTATTATACTGGGGTGATGGGGGGGCACACTGCGCCACCAATGTTTATTATACTGGGGTGATGGGGGGGGCGCACTGCGCCACCAATGTTTATTATATTGAGGGGGGGCGCACTGCGCCACCAATGTTTATTGTGATGGGGGGGTGCACTGCGCCACCAATGTTTATTATTTTGAGGGGGGGCGCACTGCGCCACCAATGTTTATTATATTGAGGGGGGCGCCAGACGAAAAAGTCGGACATGTAGTACTTTTAGTCTGGCGGCCTCTCACCGTGCTGCGCCGTAACTCTGCCCCCATCCCCATTATAGTCGATGGGCACAGAGCAGCGGCACGGCGAAGTAGTGGCAAGATGGATCTGACAGGGTGAGCAGCCTGTCGGATCCATCCTGCTGCAAGTGTGAAAGTACCCTTACTAATGAGCGCTTCCATCATGGAATGCCCATTAGTACAGCCTTTACCTCCACCGCTACTTGTGCTAGTAAAAAAAAATATATATTACGGCAGTGTTTCCCAACCAGTGTGCCTCCAGCTGTTGCAAAACTACAACTCCCAGAATGCCTTTGGCTGTGCGGGCATGCTGGGAGTTGTAGTTTTGCAACAGCTGGAGGCACACTGGTTGGGAAACACTGTATTACGGTACCTCCACCTCCATTTGCTCACGCTGTGGAGAACACTCCCTGCTGACTAGAAGCTCAGGACAGGACCTACAAGACGCCATCACGTTAGAGCACCGGTCCTGAGCTTGCAGTCAGCAGCGAATGTTCACCGCAGCCAGGTGAATGCAAATTATTATTTTTTTTTTTGCAAAAGCAGAGAAGGGGGGCAATACTCTTACTGGGGGCACTAATGGGGACATTAATCTTACTGGGGCACTAATGTGGCCATTACTAATTCTGGGACTTACCCGGGGCGCTCCACTATAACGTCAGAGCGCCCCACGCGCATGTATCACATGATCGCATGGCATCTTTACTGTTGGCGTTCAGCTCGGACCTTCACCTGACTGCAGACCCTGGTATGTGGACCTTTAATAAAACTAGTTGAGTACCCCTGCAATACACATACCAACATTAATCATCCCGACCACGAATCTATAGAAGATCTATCTATAGCAGGCCCCTCCTTTATGGCTCTACCACCCCTCATACACCCCACGGCAGCTTACCCCCTCATGGAAAGTCCCAAAACAAATCAATATTACACATTTTTTTCACCCACCAGGCCGAAAACCAACAAAAAGAAAAAAAACGCAGAAGAGGATGCCGAGCAGGAAAGAACAAAAACAAAAATAAAAAAGGAAAACTTGATTGAGAACCGAAATCCAAATAACATCGAAAATCCAATGGGTATCTTCAATTTGTCATCATATGTTCTAAAAAATGCAGAAATTGCAGTATTATCCAAAGGCCTGTCTTTTTGCCCAACAAATAAAATCAATGAATTCGATCTGTTTTTAGCCCTAAACCGGTTTATTAAAAAACTCACTCTGAAACGACATTTTAAAATACTAGAGAACACAAAAAAAACAAAAAAAAAAAAACAATAACTGATATCATTTCAATATCTGAGGGAGATGAAGTGAAAGCCATTCCATCAGGTCTCAAACCACCGTCCAGCTTCTATCCCATACACCATAAGGGCAACTTCTTGGACACGTTTTATTCCCAGAACGATACCAGACCCCCATAAGAAACATAACCTCAAACCATGTGAGAGAATAGCCCTCAAAAATTTACAGTCCAACACAGAAATAGTAATAAGGAACGCTGACAAAGGAGGTGGAATTGTAATTCAAAACAGAGGAGTACTTAAAAGAAGCCCATAACATACTCTCAAACACCAACTATTATGAACCACTCTCTAATGATCCGTCTGTCAAAGATAGAGAGGATTTTGAGGGACTAATTAAATCAGCAGTTAAAGTGCTTGATAAAAAAGAGAAAAAGAGTACATCCTAGTAAAAGAATCCACTCTTGCGACCTTTTACCATCTTCCAAAAATTCACAAAGATGCAATAAATCCCCCAGGCAGACCCATTATATCCGGAGTGACCCCACTCACCCGTAATCTCTCTCACTATATTGACGTTCACATCCAGAAATATGTTTTAACCCTAAAATCATATCTAAAAGACTCTACATCCCTTATAACATCCATAAAAGATTTAGAATGGAGAGAGAGAGCTTCCATTGGTTGACCCTAGACGTTTCAGCCTTATACACTAACATATCTTATAAACTGGGATTAGAATGTGTTTCCGCTTTTTTAAGCAACGATTCCGAAATGCCTACGGAACAAAAAACCTTCATTACAAATGGTATAGAATTCATTCTTACCTCATAACACATTCACCTTCCAAGACCAGATCTACAAACAAACAAGGGGGACCGCGATGGGGACGCGTTTCGCGCCTAGCCTAGCGAACCTTTTTATGGGAATGTTTGAAGAAACTTTCATATACCAAAGTAAATTCTGGCCAAATAGTCTTTTTCAAAAGATATATTGACGATCTTATTTTTATTTGGGATGGTGAGAAATGTACAATTGAGGATTTCATACTTCACCTCAATGCCAACAACTGGGGCATCTCGTTTATAGGCACATCAGATAGGAAGAAAATAGAATTTTTAGACCTAGAGATCTTTATCTCAAATAATGAAATAAAAACCTGTACCTTTTTCAAAAAGGTAGATAGCAACAGCTATCTCAACTTCGACAGCATACACTACAGGAAATGGAAGGCAAATATCCCATTTAGCCAATTTAAACGCATTCGGCGCAACTGTACCCTGGATACAGATTTCAACACACAAAGTAATATTCTCACCTCCAGGTTCAAGCAAAAAGGATACCCAAATAAGATCATTATGGGCGCCAAAGATAGAGCTAAAACTCTAACACAATTAGAATGCCTGGCTCCAGCAAAGAAAAGAAGGGAGAATACTGACCTTGGGCTATACTGCTATAATTTTGTGACAACCTATAACCAGAAACATACTGCCATAAAGGCAACTTTGGGGAAATATTGGTATATTTTGAAAAGGGACCCCATACTAAGTCAGATCATTCCAGATACCCCTCGGTTTACATATAGAAGAGCAAAAACCCTGAAAAACCTTCTGGCTCCTAGCAAACTAAGACCAACTACACAGCCTAATAATGATCAGGACATGGATACTAGGGCCCAGAAAGGCAGTTTTAAATGCGGCCACCAAAGATGCTTATGCTGTAATAGTATCCTTCAAAGATCATCCTTCCATAGCCGTATCACTGGAGACTCTTTTCCAATAAAACACCATTTAACTTGTAACTCCAGCTATGTAATCTATGTACTTGAATGTCCATGCCATCTACAATATGTAGGCCGCACCATACAAACTTTACGGAACCGTTTCAATAAGCATCGTTCAAATATAAAGAAAAAATTTATGAAGCATAGCGTGTCCAGACACGCGGCTGAACACCACGATGGTACCAGTGTTGGGTTCACTGTAACACCTATTGAATTTATTCCAATTCACCTCCAAAAAGATGTCCAATACCTCAGACGTCGTGAGATGTACTGGATTTTTAAACTTAATAGCCTGAATCCCTATGGGCTAAATGAGGCCTTTGAAATCAATCTATAAAACCTTCATACTATACACATATATATAAAAAAAAAAGTCACTCGTCTATCAGCTGTATTTCATAAATCTAGTACCTTGATTAAATATCTGATCACATAGAGACAGACCTATTTTTTCATTAGAATGCTATATCTAATGATATATCATTGGCTAGCCCTGTAGAGATAATATGCAGAGCACGCCATCATTTAATTATTTATTTATTCTTCCAGAATTTTATCTGAATACTATTCATTTATTTATTTTTTATCATTGTCTTTTATTCGATTTCTTTTTATTTCAATTTTTATCTATATCATTCACTATATGCATCCTACTATGAGCCATTTGGTATTATAAAATCTACCAGAGTCCAGATGAATAGCGACAGCCTGTATAAAATATACACCAACCTTGTGCCTATACTCTATGGTCAGGATCACTGTGTAAAAACCTAGTACCGGCAAAAGAATCAGGTGACCAGGGAACAAGCGATCATGTGACACCCGACGTCACAAAGTTCAGTGGCCGTCCCGAAACAACTCCTGCGCATGCGCAACTTACTATGTATCGAGAGCTGGGAGCTTTTTTCCCCCTAGCTATGGGAGAGGAATACGATCACTAGAGGATGCTCTCTCTTCCGGTCTCCCAGGTCATGTGACCGCTTGTATTTGCGATCACATGACAGGGAGTTTCTTGAATAATGGTATAAATAAACCAACTTAAAATAAAGTTCACTGTATAAACTTACTAGCGATTTTAGTCCTAACCTCTAAAAACAGTTATATACCCACATTTCTGTTTTCTTTTCAAAAACTGAAGCTGCACATCTGATGACACCTGGGGTGGCCCCTCCCCTTAGGGGGCGTCATCCAGGTGCGTCTTTTTTTATATGTTTTATCTACAAATGTCTACCCTTTTGTTATATCCATTGTATCATTATCAAACCTGATGAAGGGGAGTTTGTAATCCCCGAAACGCGTTGTTTCTATTAAACCAAGAATTACTCTTGCACTAAGATTGTCTTCTCCAGTGACTTTGCGCCGAGGCAGAAACCTTCCTTCTTTTATACCAAATAGGAAAGTCGGACATGTGTCGACACATCACCACAGAATGACTTGGAATAAGGACACAAGAAGCCACAAACGCTTGTTTACTTCAAATTTTAATTTGCTTGTCTACTCAAAGCTGTGTGAATTCACAATACAAATTAGTGGTACATGATCTATGCCGCCCACCCCATCGTTGTCTGGTTGGATGCACACTCATTTCACAGACAAGGACATGGCGATTAAAGCCCCATTTATCTCCTTCTTGGGGCTGACTGGCACTTTTAACGTGACATGTTGGCATGTCTAAGTAACTATTCTCCACATACGTTCGTGAAGACAGCAGGAGGTAATAATCCTTCATTTAGTACAGCATACTATTATACAATTAAAAAACATAACTAGCTAGCAGAACTTTGCGCCACAGGAAGAAAATGGTGTATTTAGTGTTTTAGACATAGTACACTTTACAGAACAGCTGAAAATACAAGTGACAGTGCAGAGATATTGCCGCTAAACTGGTTTCTTCTTCTTGGGCTTACTTCTCTCAGCAAGTTTTATTTTTTAAAACATTATCTTAAATAAGAGCATTAGAAAAAAAGATTTTTCATTCTAATACACAACTGAGAATGTAAACTCAAAACCTCACTATTCATGCCTCAGCTTATATAGGAAGCACACATTTTCTTTTGTTGGAGTGTCAGAAACTAAACAGTACCCAAAAATGCACCACTGGCTTTTTATTGTAATCTAGCAAACTCTAGTATGCCAAGTACAACAAAAAGCATACAGTATGTGTGTGAAAATTGCCACATACCTGCCAGAGATCAAATTCTTGTGCTGTAACGCTACAAAGGTGAAATATTTCTAGAAACAGTCATTCTATCACAATTACCTTATTCTGAAAATCGGCTGCTTGAGAAAAATGGACAGTATGCAACACAGACCGAGGAGCCATGATGCCTAAGGGTCGCTCCACATGTGGATGTAGCCCCGTTACTGGGTCTATATCTGCTTGTGGCCACCTGCAGTGGTTTTATGTGAACTTTGATTTCTTATCCATCCCATGTGAACTTTAGGAGGTGGATTTTGGGCAGATTCTATGCAGATGTCAGTTTGGAATATGCATGGAAAATCCACCATGTGAACGTGCTTTTACTCCAATTACCGCTAAAACGAATTCTTGCATCTTTTAAGTTTGTGCAGTAAGTGCTTGTGCGTGAAATGCAATCTGAACATTAGCTAGCAAGCAACCAACCAGGGGTCAGCAACCTCCGTCACTCCAGTTGTGAAACTACAACTCCCAACAAGCTCCATTCACTTGTACAGGTGTTTAGGGGACAGCTCAGCAGCTGTGCATGTTGAGAGTTGTAGTTTTACAACAGCTGGAGTGCCAGAGGTTGCACACCCCTCTTCAACAATGCTGGAAAACTGTGTCTGCAGATGGATACAACAGAGGCAGATATTTAAAGAAACATAGTATATTGTCCATAATTTAGTATTGAAGTGTTCCGAGACCATGTTTGATCCAATGAAAGAGAATTGGATTGTGTGGTCATCTTAAGAATAAGTACCTTGCTTTGCCGAGGACATGTTTTGCCGTCTCGTTATGGCAAAGGTAGCAGATAATCATAGCAGAACATGCAGGACTCTTCGCACTGATATTTCAGGTGCACATAGCTTCAGCGGCTCGAGTCCACATTCATTACATCCATCACATTTACAGGGAACAATATTTTCACTATGGTAGGACAGAGGCAGTTACCCACATACATATACAGGTAAGGTGATGGAGCCGATACAGGTTACCTTCGGCAACAACAACTGCAATAGCTTCTAAGACCACGCAAAAGACAATTCAACTGCAAACATCTGAATGTGATGTGGAAAGCAAGTCTTCAGTCCAGGTGGAAGGAAGGTCTACTGTTTGCAGGTACAAGATTCCATGCCAAAAATCTGGGAAGTGAGGAACTTTTATTCATGCCATTGAGTGCTCTTCAATTGTGCACAAGCTTTCCCACTTCCCAAAAAAATCTAGGATTCCACGGCAGCCCAAATAAAAGAATGTTCTTGTGTGACCAGTGGGTAGGAATGTCTTCACTCCAGTGTGAAGTGCTGCATCCACTGATAAAAAAAAAAAAGCATGTGCAACAAAATCCAGAAAGCACCCCCAAATGACAATGTCCTAAAATAACTCCCATTGGGTAAGTACGCCGCAGGATAGGAAAGGTTTAGAACTCTACTTTGCAAGCAGGGAATGTTTCCCCCTGCATCGATACACTGCTGGTGCTGCCCAACACAGTAATGCCAAGCGACTGCTGAAGGGCGTGCGTTTCCTCATACCAGGCATGAACTGTTGGCGACTCAAAAGTAGGAATCAGGGTAACCTGTGAATGGAGAAAGCAGTAATTAAAACACCACAAAGGAATACAACTAATGCTACTTTCACACTCACGTTTGGTGCGGATCAGTCATGGCATGCGCACCGATAATACAACCGCATACATCCATTCAGAACGGATCCGTTTGTATTATCTTTACCATAGCCAAGACAGATCCGTCTTGAACACCATTGAAAGTCAATGGGGGACGGAGCAGTTTTCTATTGCGCCATATTATGTTAGTGAAAACGGATCCGTTCCCATTGACTTACATTGTGTGTCAGGGGGAATCTGTTTGGCTCCGCATCGTCAGGCAGACACCAAAACGCTGCAAGCAGCATTTTGGTGACCGCCTCCAGAGCGGAATGGAGGCAAACTGATGCATTCTGAGCGGATCCTTATCCATTCAGAATGCATTAGGGCAAAACTGATCCGTTTTGGACCGCTTGTGAGAGCCCTGAAACGGATCTCACAAACTGAAACCAAAACGCCAGTGTGAAAGTAGCCTAAAAGCATACACATGAGGGTAAATGCAAAGCTGGGGGATTTGGTTTTACATGAATTCACATGTGGTAGATGTTGTAGAAATCTCTGCAACTGTCCCATTCATCTGAATGGGGTTTGCAGAAATCAATCTTACCACCAAAAGCAAATGCAATAAAATTAATTGAACATTGTGAATTTATCCTAAGTCCACATGTGACTGAAAATATAGTGTAAAAATCAGCTGTATTGTGGCAATGAAATCCCTATGCATTACGTGGTTTTGCCGCGTAAAAGGCAGTGGACGTTACGCTTTCCGCTGCAAAGGGAAATCTGCAGTATAAATTGACCTACTGCAGATTTCAAATCCACACTGCAGGTCAATTTAGGCTGCGGTTTTTGTACACAGCGTGTGGAAGAGATTTCTTAAAATCTCATCCCCCTTCCCCTTTGGTACTGTACAATGATGTGGAGTTGCTGCATGAAAATCCATGACTGCAACTCGAAAACTATTCAGTCATGTGTCACCCGAACCTGTCCATTGTGGTGGGAGCAGCGGCCTGACCGTAGGCACTGGTTTGGTGAGGTATGTAAAAAGGGAGCATGACCTTACTTCTAATTTTAAAAGGGGTATTCCCATTAATCTGCCCGATTTTCTGGACACGTAAATCCACAGTTACTTCAAGAAGAGGTTGTAATCTACCCTGCAGAATGACATTGAAGAATTAGTAGTAAATAACGTACCGGCATATCTTGAGGCCAATTA
Organism: Bufo bufo; assembly: GCF_905171765.1. Lineage (NCBI taxonomy): Eukaryota > Metazoa > Chordata > Amphibia > Anura > Bufonidae > Bufo > Bufo bufo. The sequence goes on along the minus strand of NC_053390.1, from coordinate 441,595,357 downwards.
CTTTTTTCAGCAAGAAGAGAGTCCAGAATTTTACGGGTAATCTTTTCTTTCACAGGATCATCTCCACTAACAACATAACAAGAAGAACATAGCCGCTTGAAAAACTCTTCATCCACCGTCTGGGCAGCAGGTCCACCAGGTAGGTAAGCAAGGTCTACATAAACTGGTGTTGCAGGGGTTGAAGAGGAGACTGGCTTTGGGGTTCTGCTGGAAGCTGAAGGGTAGGGGGAAAAAAAAAACCAAAGTCACAAGTGACATTTATTAGCTGGTATTCTTTTGTTGGCTTAAATATGTAACATCACAATATAAATGTCAAAGTTGTACTTGCAAATCTTAACATTGTTCTGGCCTATGCAAATGACATATTTACTGTTTGATTTTCTTATGTTGAAAAATCAATAAAAATTGAAAGTTTAAAAAAAAAAAAAAAAAAAACAAAGTCTTACAAATGTACCAGTAAATGACGAATTTCTAGCAAGACTATCACATGTGAGAAGACCCTGGCAATGACTAGAGAACAAAAAAGTTACTGCTGGAGATTTACGGAAATGATCTGTAAAGGCTCTGTTCACAAAACAATGCATCATTAGGACTTCTTCACACATTAGTAAATCACAGATGTGTGTAGCCCATGTTCTCCACAGACTTCACACATATCCCTCGACTTTAATCTGTTTATTCACACATCCTTGTTTTTCAATGGGCCATGGATCAATGAAAAAACAATGACCAGCACTACTTTGGTCCATGATTTGGAACAACACACCCACTGAAGTCTATGGACATGGATGGTCAGTGGTTTTCATGGGCTTTTGGTAGGTGATGCTGTGGAAATCCCTTTTCAGCCTAGCAGTTCATGTGGAATACAGATGAAAAACAGAGGGCAAGAAGTTGACATATGGACCACATCATGGATGAAACACTGACTGTTTTGTCATGGATGTGTGAAGAAGGCCTGACAAAGACTGTTTGAGGGCTTTGTATAATGGCTCTGTCATTGGGGGGGGGGGGGGGGGGGGGGGGGGAGAAAGAGAGTCACCATGCATTTTATTTAAATTAAAAGGGAAATGGTTATTTAAGAGAAAAAAAAAAAAAACCTCTATACATAAAAAACATTTAGGAATTTTTGAGTTTCTTTTGCATTTTGGCAGTATATGCCATTGAAAATAATAAGGGTTTTCTAAGATTTTATAACTGATGGCCTAGTCTCTGGATTGGTCATCAGTATCTGATGGCTCCTGTGAGAGCTGCAGCCTTCTCATAGCGTTGTACAGTGTATAGCGGCAGTGCTTGAAATTGCAGCTCACCCCATTCACTGCTCCTAGGCCACGTGACAAATTAACGTGTCGTCACTGGCCTAGGGAAAGCTGTGAGAAGGACGCAGCACTCACAGGAGCACCAGTGCCTTCTCAAACAGATGAACGGTGGGGGTGCTGGGTGTCGGTCCCCCACCAATCAGATATAGGATAACCTATACACAGGACCTCAGTATAAAAGTCTAAGATAACCCCTTTAAAGGCAGTCTGCCATCAGGAAATTTACCTTCAAACCTGGTATAATGTCTTGTAGAGCTAGCTCAGCTGAATGCAATGATACCTGTAACTTAGTGATCTGCTTCATTCTAGAGGAATTAGTCTTTTAATTTGTATGCAAATAAAGCAGTTAATTGCACAACGGAAGGGCTCAAGTCACTCTGTGCACCCTTGCAACTCCTGCTTCCTCTGCTAGCCTTCCCTTTCCTTTATGATTGGCAGGGCCAGGCGAGATGACTTCGCAGTAACCTAGCCCTGTCAATCAAGGCGATAGAGGTCCTGGTAGAGGAAGCAGGAGGAGTAAGTGTGCACTTTACTGCTCATCTACAAATGCATTAAAAATCCTTTTTACCACAATAACTCAAAAGATCACTAAAGTGAAAAGGGTGTGTGTATGTATGTGTACATTATATATATTATATGTGTAACCCATTGTCAGTGTAGTGCTGCTGTGAGGGGAAGATCTCATCTGGGTGGTAATCCTCATGATAATCGTAGGAGTAGAAATAGAATAACAGTAACAGCTTTTTTGTTCTTGATTAGATTAAGAACAAAAAGATGCCCACAGAAGGACATTGCTTTAAATAGTGTAACCTGAGGTGCTCTAATTGAGTCTCTGGCCACAATTATGGTCTGAATCAAAAAGCTGGGCAAGGTAGTTTGCAGTGCTAAAAGTCCAAACAAACAAAGAGGACATTTAAAAGCAAAGACAAAAAGTAGAACACATGGAGTGACTTTTTTTCTAATTATGGAAGTGTCCGTTTTTTTTTTGTTTGTTTTTTCATACTGATTGAAAAATATATTGTGCAAATGTTTTCGGAACCAGAGCAGGCCTCCCGGAACCACACAGACCTTCCTTCCATCTCTGGCTGCTTCCTGAGCTCCTACTGCCACGACCTTATAGACAATTGAGGTTATGTTAGCCTCAGCACAACAAAAATGACACTGGTAAGCCCTCCATTCGCCTGGTTTCCTCTCCATGACATATGACTAAACAAGTAGATACAGTACCGTACTCCTGTTTACACCCCAGTGCTCATGAAACCTGCAATACTCACTCTGACCAAACAACCCCTCTAAAAGCCAAGCTGGTTCAAAGACTAAAAGGTGGATTTAAGCTACTTTCACACTAGCGTTTTTGCCGGATCTGGCAGGGATCAGCAAAAACTCTTCAGTTACTGATAATACAACCATCTGCATCCGTTATGAACAGATTTGGTTGTAATATCTTTGTGTATAACTGTTTCTATTAAACAATCAAAAATACATACATAGCAAATGTACATGTACTCTCCAATATGTTGTACAATAACATTAATAATAAAGAGCATGACATTGCCAAAAGACAGTGTTGCATCAGAGGCGCCAATTATCAAGAAACTGTACACTTAGTTCGCAAGAAAAGATTTGAATTGCAAGCTAATTTCTCTGACCTCTGGTGCAATACAGCAAATACAATTATAAACAAAACTGATAAACGTCATGGTGATTCCAGACAAAAGGCGAGAGCACTTTACAGCTATAATTGATGTTTAGATCCAATTCTAGCTCTAGAATCATCTATATTACTTGTCATTTTTACTATCGACCTACGTTAATTATTTAACCTGTACTTTTTCCAAGGTTTCCACAATATGGAATAAAGTTGGTGTGTTCTTTGTTCCCAGTCTACATATTAAATCTACTTTCACTATCCACATTTGTATTGTGGGTGGATATTTACTTAGCCATTTCAATGGTATAAGCAATCTGGCTGCTTGTATGAGCAGTATGGGTAAGTCTTTTTTGGAGGGGTGCCAAGAGGCACTAGGAAGCCATAACAGTACAGATTCAAGACTAAAGGTTATGTTTGTGGTACTGATAAAATTTATTGAATCTCCGATGTCCCTCCAGAACTTTTGGATGACTGAGCATAGCCAGAAAATATGGCTCAAAGTCCGTTCCTCCACTCCACATCTCCAAAAGGTGTCAGAGTCCCTCAGTCCTCTACTATATAGCTGACTCTACTATATAGTCTTGTATGAATGTTCTTGTATTCTTACGCATCTTGAGAATCCATGCGATTTACTATGCATCCACACTCTCTCTCTCATTGAAGGATCGATCAAGCTCTCTCTCCCATGTATGCTGGCACCGCTTGTTTCCCTTCGGTTAACAGATTATTATATAATCTAGAGATCAGCCTTTGAGGAGGTGAGGGAGTCTGAAGTAGTTTCTCTAACCAAGTGCTAGGGGGCAAGACGATACAGTCCTGATCAAAAGTTTAAGACCACTTGAAAAATGGCAAAAAATCATATTTAGCATGGCTGGATCTTAACAAGGTTCCAAGTAGAGCTTCAACATGCAACAAGAAGAAATGGGAGTGAGACAAAACATTTTTTGAGCATTATATTTAATGAAAACAACGAATAAACTGAAACAGGCTGTTTTTCAGCTGATCCAAAGTTTAGGACCACATGCCTTTAAAAGGCCAAATCTGTGCAAAGATGTGGATTCATTGTCATTTTCTGTCAGGTAGTCACACGTTGTGATGGCAAAGGCAAAAAAACTCTCCCTTTTTGAACGTGGTCGGGTTGTTGAACTGCATAAGCAGGGTCTCTCACAGAGCGCCATCGCTGCTGAGGTGGGACACAGTAAGACATTTGGAATTTCTTAAATGATCCTGAGGGTTATGGAACAAAAAAGTCAAGTGGAAGACCCAAAAAAATGTCATCAGCACTGAGCCGGAGGATCCAATTGGCTGTCCGTCAAGACACTGGACGATCCTCGGCCCAAATTAAGGCCCTTACTGGTGCTGACTGCAGCCCCATAACCATCAGACGGCATCTGAGACTAAAGGGATTCAAAAACAAAAACCGTCTACAAAGACCTCGTCTCCTTGAACGCCACAGAACTGCTCGTTTGGACTTTGCAAGAGAGCACCAAACATGGGACATTCAAAAGGTGGAAGAAAGTTTTATTCTCTGATGAGAAAAAAAATGTAACCTTGATGGTCCTGATGGTTTCCAACGTTACTGGCATGACAAGCAGATCCCACCTGAGATGTTTTCTATGCGCCACAGTGGAGGGGGCGTCATAATGGTCTGGGGTGCTTTTTCCTTCAGTGGAACAATGGAGCTTCAGGAAGTGCAGGAGCGTCAAACGGCCGCTGGCTATGTCCAGATGTTGCAGAGAGCATTCCTCATGACTGAGGGCCCTCGTTTGTGTGGTAACGACTGGGGTTTCAACAGGACAACGCTACAGTACACAAAGCTCGCAGGACAAGGGACTTCTTCCAGGAGAATAACATCACTCTTTTGGCCCATCCTGCGTGTTCCCCTAATCTAAATCCAATTGAGAACCTTTGGGGATGGATGGCAAGGGAAGTTTACAAAAATGGACAACAGTTCCAGACAGTAGATGGCCTTCGTGCGGCAGTCTTCACCACTTGGAGAAATGTTCCCACTCACCTCATGGAACCGCTTGCATCAAGCATGCCGAAACGAATTTTGGTAGTGAAACAATAACGGCGGAGCTGAGTTCATGTTTAGAAGTTTGATTTCTGTTTTGGGGGGGGGTTTAGTTTTTTTTTGGAGGTGTGGTCCTAAACTTTGGATCAGCTGAAAAACAGCCTGTTTTAGTTTATTCGTTGTTTTCATTAAATTGAATGCTCAAAAAATGTTTTGTCTCACTCCCATTTCTTCTTGTTGCATGTTGAAGCTCTACTTGGAACCTTGTTAAGATTCAGCCATGCTAAATGATTTTTTGCCATTTTTCAAGTGGTCTTAAACTTTTGATCAGGACTGTATCTTGACATTAGCACAGATAGAAGTAGAGGACAAATCCACAAGCCCCAGAAAACTACCCGGAGGACAGAGATCAGCGCAGAATTTCGTCACTCCACCCTGCATCCCTCAGTGCCTGCCAGACTGAAAACAGTGATCGGTCACCTAACCTCATCCAAATCTCAGCACAACTACTAGACTCTGGTCTGAGCAATAAAGGAATCTAAGAAGCTGGAAGAATATGGGGTGGCTTGGCTATCAAACCTAAGTCAGGGTTTAGGGCCTGGATTGTCTTTGCTACTCCTCTGGAAAGGCAGTTTGTTATGTTCTTCACCTACGTTAATCCCCATAGACTAGCTAACTGCTGTCCCTTCAACAATCTCTGTTCTATGTCTTTGCCCAGAATGTGGTTTTTAGCATTGCATATGTATATCCAGCATCGCAGTTGGACTGCTCTGTAATAAGTTAGTATGTCTGGAAGGCCAAAACCAACCATTTCCCTTCTCAGTTTTAGTCTACCATAAGAAATACGCGGTTTCTTTCTTTGCCATAGAAAGGCTGAGAACATTGATTTAACTTGCGTGAAAAAGGTCTTAGGGAGATCAATGGGGGCCATCTGCATGAGTTATAGAAACTTGGGCATAATAAATGCCTTCAGCAGATTCTTCTTCCCTATCCAGGAAACATAGGGGATACTTAGTGTGTTTAGTTGCGCTTTAACTTTTTGTAATAGGGGAACAAAGTTTGCTTGATGCAGCTTACTCTGGTCTTTTGTGAGCTGTATAACTAAATATGTCAGTTGGGAAGTGGACCATTTAAATAGAAACTTACTTTTCAGGGAGGCCACCACTTTACTGGAAACAGAGATATTTAGGGCCTCTGATTTTGTATAGTACACTTTAAAATTTGAAAGTTTCCCAAATGTCTCAAATAAAAGTATGTATGTGTCGGAACGCCCTGGAGGGGTTGGTGATCAGTAATAACAAATCATCTTTGAATGCCGCTGAAGTATGTATCTGGTCACCAATCCTCAAACCTTCAAAATCAGTGTGGTTCCTAATAGCCTGTACGAGTGTTTCCATCTCCAGGATGAAAAGAGAAGGGGACAGAGGGCAGCCTTGTCTAGCGCCGTTATGTATATCCAAATGAATCAGACAGAATACCCTTTACCCTTATTTTTGCACTGGGACAGCTATATAGAGACAATCACTTTACTGAAGAGGGGGGAAAGCCAAAATGTTCCAAAACAGCTTGCATAAAAGACAACCAATTAATTCTATCAAAGGCTTTTTCGGCATCTGTGCCGAGTAGGACTAATGGTATTTTGTTTTCTCTAGCATAGTGAATTGCGTTTCCCTCCCTCCCAGCAACAAAGCCTGTTTGCTCCGGATGAATCAATTTAGGGAGTAGTGGGGATAATCTATTCGCCAATAATTTGGCCCATATTTTTAAGTCCACATTCAATTAAAAAAAAAATGGGACGATAACTCCTACATTGTTTCAGATCTTTCCCTTCTTTAGGTAAGATGGTAATAATTGCCTCCAAAGCTTGTCTCGGCAGAGGTGTACCTTGGAACAATGCTGTGTACCATCTAGTAAGGTATGGTAGTAAGGTTTCTATAAGCCTCTTATAATAACACGCAGGTAGACCATCTGGTCCCGGGCTTTTTCCCAGTGGGAGGGATCTTATGAGCCCTATAATTTCCTCAGATAGTTTGGGTAGGTTAAGTAATTGCAGAAAGGACCTTAACTCTGGATTAGTCCCTCGTGTCTTCTCTTTTTGGCTGTCCTCTAAGTTGTAAAGTGCAGAGTAAAAGTTTTTGAAAGCACTAGCAATTTCTTTAGCTGTAGACACTGTACCCTTCCCTTCCTTTGAGATGGAAGTCACATAGGTCTGTTATCTCCTTTTTTTCATTGGGTATGACATCATTCAATTACCTCTATCACCCTGGGCATAGTACCTAAACTTCGCATATTGATAGGTTTTAGCATATTGAACATTAAGATGGTCTTTGAGTTGTAACTTGACCAAGTCCCCATGTATCTGTTTAGCTTTTAATCTCTTATGTATCCTTTCCAATGCTGCTATCTGTGCCATTAGGGATTGTGCGAGTTTCTGCGTCTTTCTTAATTCTACTTCCAAAAGCAATGAACTCTCCCCTAATTACTGCTTTATGGGATTCCCACAATATGGTAGGAGATATCTCAGCCGTATCAATTTTCTTTGAAAGAGAGAGAAAGTTTATTTTGGATAGCTAAAAAGTCTGCCTCTTTATCTAGCAAAGTCTCATTCAATCTCCATGCTCACTGCTTCTCTGGTAAACTAGAGAAGAGTAGTCTGATATTGTAGTTGGACCTATGTCTGTCCCCTGCACCATGTCTACATGGTGGTCAGAGATAAATATATAAATCAATGCAGTGAAAAGTGTTATGTACTGCTGAAAAGTAAGTGTAATCTTTGGAAGATGGATTCAGTAGCCTCCAAGTGTCAACCAGTCTCGGGTCTTAAAAAGCCCTATGAAGGCGACTCAGTGCCCCCTGTGTATGTACAGATTTGCCAGCGGAGGAGTCTAATTCGGGGTCCATAGACACATTAATGTCTCCACTAAAAACCCGTATCCCTGTCTGCATATGCTTGAAAAACGTTAATCAGCCATGGGATTTGCTTTTTGTTTGGTGCGTATACGTTTGCTAGCGATACCTTCACTGAGCCTATTGTCTCTTTAACAAAGAGGTAGCGACCTTCTGGCTCAACATATGAGTCCAAGTGTGTAAATGGGACAGATTTTGCAATGGCAATGCGGACGCCTCTAGATGCACTATGAGTGCTATGGTACCAACTACTAAAGTGGAATGCAGTCATTTTGGTATTCTGCCCGTTTTAAAGTGAGTCTCTTGGAAAAAAACAAATCCCCACCTTGCTCTTCCTGCACAAACTCAGCACCTGAGACCTCTTTTGTGGAGTGTTCATACCCCTCACATTTAGTGATGATACCTTAATATTAGCCATAATTAAGATCCGCACATGTGTGTGACATAATAGAACTCTCGCCTCCATTCCCTGCCTCCAAACAAACAAAGACAAGACATATACAATAAGTATAACCATACAGTCATGGCCAAAAGTTTTGAGAATGACACAAATATTAGTTTTTCACAAAGTTTGCTGCTAAGCTGCTTTTAATCTTTGTTTTAGTTGTTTCTGTGATGTAGTGAAATATAAAATTACACGCACTTCATACGTTTCAAAGGCTTTTATCGACTAATACATGACATTTATGCAGTATTTGCAGTGTTGGCCCTTCTTTTTCAGGACCTCTGCAATTCGACTGGGCATGCTCTCAATCAACTTCTGGGCCAATTCCTGACTGATGCAAAATTGTGAGTGAGCCCAGTCCCTTCAATGAGAAGCAAACCCACACATGAATGGTCTCAGGATGCTTTACTGTTGGCATGACACAGAACTGATGGTAGCGCTCACCTTTTCTTCTCCGGACAAGCCTTTTTCCAGATGCCCCAAACAATCGGAAAGAGGCTTCATCGGAGAATATGACTTTGCCCCAGTCCTCAGCAGTCCATTCACCATACTTTCTGCAGAAGATCAATCTGTCCCCGATGTTTTTTTTTGGAGAGAAGTGGCTTCTTTGCTGCCCTTCTTGACACCAGGCCATCTTCCAAAAGTCTTCGACTCACTGTGCGTGCAGATGCGCTCACACCTGCCTGCTGCCATTCCTGAGCAAGCTCTGCACTGGTGGCACTCCGATCCCGCATCTGAATCCTCTTTAGGAGACGATCCTGGCGCTTGCTGGACTTTCTTGGACGCCCTGAAGCCTTCTTAACAAGAATTCAACCTCTTTCCTTGAAGTTCTTGATGATCCTATAAATTGTTGATTGAGGTGCAATCTTAGTAGCCACAATATCCTTGCCTGTGAAGCCATTTTTATGCAACGCAATGATGGCTGCACGCGTTTCTTTGCAGGTCACCATGGTTATCAATGGAAGAACAATGATTTCAAGCATCACCCTCCTTTTAATATGTCAAGTCTGCCATTTTAACCCAATCAGCCTGACATAATAATCTCCAGCCTTGTGCTCGTCAACATTCTCACCTGAGTTAACAAGATGATTACTGAAATGTCAGCAGGTCCTTTAATGACAGCAATGAAATGCAGTGGAAAGGTTTTTTTGGGATTAAGTTAATTTTCATGGCAAAGAAGGACTATGCAATTCATCTGATCACTCTTCATAACATTCTGGAGTATATGCAAATTGCTATTATAAAAACTTAAGCAGCAACTTTTCCAATATTTATGTAATTCTCAAAACTTTTGGCCTCGACTGTACATAACAAAAAACATAAGTGATATTCCGCCCAAGCAAGGAACATATTTGTGGAGGACAACATACGGAGAGCACTGCACTCCTAAGGGAGTATGTGAGTCCTGAAGGCTCTCCGGTTTCTGCTCCTCTTTCATGGTGGGGATGGCAGGAATATGACACATGGTCAATATCCTGAAATGTTCCTCCTCGCCTGCATTCCATTTTAAACTCATAAGCTAACTGACTAAATTATTTATTTAACCCGCTTTATACTTTTTTTTTTTTTTAAACTCGTTTTATTAAAGAAGAATAAGACAAGCATGGCATACACATGACATCATGACGACCAGCGCAGGGGCCAATTAGAAATGCAGGTACAGCACCTTCACAGTTATACTGACAATTAGCCGGAGTCGCATATATAAGAGATACATGGCAGTGACTGGAAAGTCACACACATTCTAAACAGTACAGGCATAGGGCATACACAGAGAGCTAAGCATTAGGGGATATATCACCATCCCACAAAAGATCATCTCATGGGATGAAGGATCCCTAAAGGCCATCAGCTGTCGAGTGCAGGTGCGAAGTATGCAAAGTGAGTGGACATGCACACCAAGCTCCCCATACCTTATCAAATTTTTGAGGGCACCCTCTGTGTTTATAGACTATGTTCTCCATGTAGACTGCATTGTTCACAAGAGAGAGCCATTGTCCCTTTGAGGGGGGGAATCTCCCATCCATCGTAGGGCAATCGCCTTCCTGGCTAAGAACAAGGTTTCTTCTAAAAAGATTCTGTGATAGTGTGTCCACGATTCCTCGTCTACAATACCCAGGATACACATCTTGGGGGAAAAAGTTGCAGTGTCGGAGGGACCATGGTCTTAAGAACCTCCAGTACCGAGACCCAATACAGATGAATGATTGGGCAGGCCCATATCATGTGCCAGAAGTTGGCACCCTCCGCACCGCACCTATGACACCTGGAGTGATCAATCCTATCCATCTTTTGAAGTCTAGTAGGAGTAAGATAGCTGCAGTGAAGGATAAAAAAGCTGAATCATCCTGTTATTTATAGAGGGTGAAACTCTGGTAGGGGCAATTAAGGCCTCCTCCCAATCATCAGAAGATAAAGAAGGTATAAGCAACTTCCACCTGCCCTCGACAGCCAACGGGGTCACCAGCATACGACAGTCAAGCAAGTGTGTGTATAAGGCTGACACTATCCCTCTAGGGCCCTGAGATTTTAGAACTCCAATGATGGGTGACTTGATATGCTCCTATTCCCACTTCGGAACTGGGCTTGAAGCGCATGTCGCAGCTGAAGGTACCTGTAGAAAAGAGTACGCGGCACCAGAAAACGATCCTGTATCTGGGAGAATGAAATCAACTGCCCACCCTCCTATAAATCCCCCAACATTAGTATCCCGTGCCTCTTCCACTCAGAAACCCCTTCCAACCGTACCAGGTGAGGGAACATACAATTATCCCATATGGGGATTTCACTGGGTAAGTCCTTGTAGGTATTCAGCATGGACGCCTGCCATACCTGGTGGGCTAGCTTGTGTATTGGAAGAGTACCCAGTTGTAAATGGCGAGAGCCCTCCAGGACAGGCCACAACATAGATACCTGCAGATAGTCATGTAAGTAGGATTCTGCGTTAGGCCGTGGAGCCTCAGTGACCCAGTACCTCAGAAATCTCAGCTGGCTTGCTATAAAGTAAAGGAAAAAGTCTGGAAGGGCAGCAACCCCCTGCAGCTTCGATCTCTGAAGAACCGGGAGTGAAAGCTTTCTTCTGGACTTGCCCCAAACAAAGGCCGCAATCAGAGCGTGAATGCGCTTAAAAAAGTCTCGGGGAACCGGGGTGCACGCGTGGGACAGCAGGTATAGACCTTTGGGCAGCAGCACCATCTTCACCAGGTTTAATCTTCCCATAACTGACAGTGGAAGGGACTCCCATGTTTTTAACTTATCATGAAACATGGATTCAAGGGGTTCAATATTCAATACGTAGGAGAGCTGTGATTCCTTGGTGATCATCACCCCTAGATACTTGAACCTATCAACTACAGGCAAGTTGTGGTGACAATCCGGCCAGTCATGTGTCCATAGGGGCATTATGGCAGACTTGCCCCAATTTATGTGTAACCCAGAGTATTGCCCAAAGCGCTCTAAGAGTTCAATCGCTCTCAGAAGAGACACTTCCGGATCAGACATAAACAGGATCAGGTCATCCGCATATAATCCTATTCTATCCTCTCTGCCTCCCACACACACCCCTGCGTAGATTGGATCCTGTCTAAGTCTGATGGCCAAGTGTTCTATTGCTATTGCAAACAGGGGCGAGAGCGGGCATCCCTGTCTTGTGCCCCTAAGTAGAGAGAGCCCGTCAGAGTACGAGCCATTAAGCTGAACACGTGCAGAGGGAGTACTATATAGAATGTCAATCCATTTAACGAAATTAGGACCAAAGCCAAAGCTCCTCAGAACAGCTGTTAAGAAGGGCCATTCCAGAGAATCGAAAGCTTTGGCCGTATCTAGGGAGGCTAATGCCCACCTCGTTTTTTCGGCAACCCCCACCTGTGCAATCACTTGAGCTCTCCTAATGTTGTCTGAAGTGGATCTCCCAGGCATAAAGCCAGATTGGTCAGAGTGAATCACAGACGTGATCACCTTGTTCAATCTATTGGCAAGAATCCTAGTCAGGATTTTATAGTCAAAGTTCAAAAGAGAAATTGGACGATAAGATTCACAATCCAACGCGTCCTTGCCGGACTTCAAAATCACTACAATGGATGCATCATACATGGAATCCGGCAGTGAGCCGCCGGAGTGTGCTGCTCTGTACACTTTCAACAGTTGTGGGCCTAAACTCCCCCCATATCTAGAATACACCTCCACCGGGATGCCATCCGGGCCAGGGGCCTTCCCTGACGGCAAGTCCTTGATAGCTCTCTCCACCACTTCCAGAGTGATATCCTCCTCCATAATACCTCTAAGTCGCTCAGCCAAGGATAGGAGACTTCACTGAGGTACGTTTCTAGCTCCTGCCCTGAGTAGTTAACCGCCGACTTGTATAAGTCCTTATAAAAGTTGTGGAAGCATTTCAATATATCCAGCACCGTCGCCACTATACGTCCATCAACCTCTCGTATGCGGAGTACTGGTGGAGCCATAGTGTCGGTACGTGCGATATGCGCAAGCAGCTTCCCTGTCTGATTGCCTGTTTTAAACACCTGTTGCTTAAGAAAAAAAAAGTTTCCTCTTTTCTTCCAAGCATAACATGTACTGCCTACCCCTAGACATCCACTCCAATCTGCGCTCCTCAGTGGGAGACTCTGTGAAAGCCTTCTCAGCCTCCCTGCAGCTGGCATATAAATCATTCTCCTTGCGCTGCGCGTCCCTCTTAACATACGATATGGAAGACTTAAGACACCCTCTGAGGTACGCCTTTAGTGTCTCCCACAACAATAGGGCATCAGTAGAATCACTCTGGACCTCAAAAAAACATGCTCGCCCGAACAGGGTGAGCCAAAAAGGGTGTATGCGCATTTTACTGCCCGTGCTAATAGAATCAGGGATAGCCAATTCCGCCAACACTGGGGCATGATGAGATGGTGCCTGAGGTCCAAGGTGAATATCCATCAGGTCAGTATATGCTAAGGAGTTACCGAATAGATAGTCTATTCTAGACAGAGCTCCTCTGGAGGGGGTAAAACAGGAGTATTCCCTAGTGTGTGGATTCCTGGCTCTCCACATATCTATCCATCCCATCTCTTGGGAAATCCTAGCAAGAACAGTGTTCTCCCCTCCTGACCCCCCTCTGTCATCCCTGCAGCTAAACCTGTCTAGGTCCTCGCTCACCACTTGATTGAAGTCCCCCATACATAAGAAGCGGGCAGTAGGATAATTGGCCATGAAGCCCACAACTGCCTGCAGCAGGGAGAGAGATGCAGGGGGTGGATTATACAAATTGATTATCGCATAGGGGACACAATCAATATGAGCATAAATAAAGATGTACTGTCCCTCTGGGTCCACGACTGAAAGATGAACCTCGCACCTAAGGCTTCTATGAAACAGCAGGGCAACTCCTCTGGAATGGGAGCTGCCATAGGCATTAAATAGATGTTGGGCCGAGGGCTTTTTTAGCCTATTACCCGTTTCCGGGGTGAGATGAGTCTCCTGCAGACCCAATATATGTGGCTTAAAGGACCGAATCTGGATTTTGAAAATCCGCCTCTCAAAATCAGCACCGATTTATGAAGAAACCTTTGAAAATGACAGCTTGTCTTACAAAAAAAGAAACTTACATAGCTGTGGATAGAAAGATAAGTATTGGGAATACAGTGACACAAAAACTTTGAAAAATATTTTTATTGTCAAAAAGTAGTTATGTCTTCAGCAATGTGGAAATGAAAAAACAACATTAGCCAAGCTGATCATTTTAACTCTGCATAACTGAGGTTTTGAAAACCATCTATATGTACTGTACATTGTTGAGAAACTTCCTCAACTTATCTGCCATGGCTGAACATGTAGCTATAGGAACTAAACGTATACACACTTCGGCCTCTTGCACACGACCGTATGGCTTTTTCATTATTTTGCGGTCTGCAAAAAACAGATCCACAAAAAAATACAGATGACGTCCGTGTGCATTGTGGAACGGAACAGCTGGCCCCTGATAGAACAGTACTATCCTTGTCCGTTATGCGGACAATTAGGCTCCATTCACACGTCCGTATAATAGGTCCACATTCGTTCCGCAAATTGTGGAAGGGGTGCAGACCCATTCATTCTCTATGGGGACGGAATGGATATGGAGAGCACAATATGTGCTCTCCGCATTTCCGGAGCGCGCCCCCGATCTTCCGGTCCCGCTGCTCCGTAAAAAAATAGAACATGTCCTATTCTTGTCCGCAATTGTGGACAAGAATAGGCAGTTCTATTGGGGTGCCAACCGGGTGTATTGCGGATTCGCAATGCACTACGGACGTCTAAATGAACCCTAATAGGACATGTTCTATCTTTGAACGGAACAACGGAAATGGAAGGCATACGGGGTACCTTCAAATTTTTTTTGCGGATTCATTGAAATGAATGGGTCTGTATACAGGACGCAAAAAAACGGAACTTAAACGGAAAAAAAAAATAAAAACGTTTGTGTGCAAGAGGCCGTACACAGAGAATGCTATCAATCACTGATAACACCTCCCCTGTGTACAACTATCAGTGACTGACAGCTATCTATGTATACACAGAGAATGCTATCAAATCACTGATAACACATCCCCCGTGTACAGCAGTGACTGACAGCTATCTATGTGTATACATTTACACTAATACCTCCCCTTGTACAAAACAGGAAAAGGCAGCTCTCACCTGTGTCTTCTTGCCACGAGCACGGACATAGCTGGTTTGCACTATAGGTAACACCTTAGAAAAAAAACTTGCCAAGTGCAGCTCAAATGTTCAAGGTATAAACTTTATTCCAGCGGCTTTAAAAACTTGCGGTACACAGAAAACTTGTTTTTCTGTGTACCGCAAGTTTTTAAAGCCGAGGTGTCTCCCCTTGTACAACTATCAGTAAGGCTTTCACACAAGTGAGTTTTCCGTGCGGGTGCAATACGTGACATGAACGCATTGCACCCACACTGAATCCTGACCCATTCATTTCAATGGGTCTGTGTACAAGGGTTTTTCATGCATAACTTCTGCACTGCGTGAAAATCGCAGCATGTTCTATATTCTGCGTTCATTACAGGTAAAGGACCTGTGGTGACGTCACTCCGGTCATCACATGATCCATCACCATGGTAAAAGATCATGTGATGGATCATGTGATGACCGGAGTGACGTCACCACAGGTCCTTTACCTGTAATGAATGCTCACCACAGGTCCTGTTCAGCAAAGGAGACAGAAGGAGATGCCGGCATTGCGATCAAGTGGACTAAGGAGAGTTAAATGTTTTTATTTTACCCCTCCAGCGCTATTTTACTATGCATTCTGTATTCAGAATGCTATTATTTTCCCTTATAACCATGTTATAAGGGAAAATAATAATGATCGGGTCTCCACTTGCTTGCGGATGCTTGCGATTTTCACACAACCCCATTCACTTCTATGGGGCCTGCGTTGCGTGAAAAACCCACAATATAGAGCATGCTGCGATTTTCACGCAACGCACAAGTGATGCCTGAAAATCACCGCTCATGTGAACAGCCCCATAGAAATGAATGGGTCGGTATTCAGTGCGGGTGCAATGCGTTTAACTCACGCATCGCATCTGCACGGAATACTCGCCCGTGTGAAAGGGGCCTTACACAGAGAATGCCATCACTGACAATGCCTCCCCGTGTACAACTATCAGTGACTGACAGCTATCTCTATATACACACTTACATGTGTGATCACAGAATATAAAAAAAAAAAAAATGAAGGCTTCTTAACAAAATTCTCTGCGGCCAATGAGGATGCCGGTAATTGGTTTCAATACGCTGGGTCTATCTGAAAAGACCCAGGGTATTGGAGCTGCAAGTCTTATTTTGGCGAGCAGGTGGCAGGCCAACATAAGAAATAAGCAATTCTAGTATCATGAATAAAGTAAAAAAGTGTAAAATATATATATCTATATCCTTTCCGTAGAATAAAAAAATAAAATAAATACATGAATAAAAAACAAACATCATAGGCATCACTGCATGCCAAAAACACCCATACTATTAAAATATAAAAATATTTTTCCAATACAGCGATTGGCCTAACGGAAAAAAAAGGTCAAAACGGCCAAATTGCAATTTTTTTTCCCCATCGCTTCTCTTACCCCCAAAAAAATTTAGTAAAATTTGATCAAAAAGTCTCTCCCACACAAAATAGTATTAATAAAAAAAACTAAAGATCGTCCTGCAAAAAATTAACCCCCACACAGCTCAGTAGATATAACTATAAAAAAGTTATGGGGGTCAGAATATGGTGTTAAAAAAAATAATAATAATAATATACATTTTTACATGTATATTGGACACATATACATATGTGGTATTATTGTAATCATACTGACCCAGAGAATGAAGGGCACAGGTCAGTTTTGCTGCAAAGGGAACGCCGTGGGAACAAAACCCGCAAAACGGTGGAGGAATTGTGTGTTATTTTATTTATTTTTCATTTTCACCCCATTTTGAATTCTTTTTCCTGCTTCCTACTACATTGTATGCCACAATTAATGGTGGCATTAGGCTACTTTCACACTTGCGGCAGTGTGATCCGGCACGCAGTTCCGTCGTCGGAACTGCCTGCCGGATTCGCCGATCTGGATGTGACTGAAAGCATTTGTGAGACGCATCCTGATGCGGATTCGTCTCACAAATGCATTGCAAGAACGGATCCGTCTCTCTGCTTGTCATGCGGACAGACGGATCCGTCTTGTATCTTTTTTCAAATTTTTACCGGAAGGACAGATCCGGCATTTTGAATGCCGGATCCGACACTAATACATTCCTATGTTTTTGTCACAAGACAGCTTAAAGGAGTATTCTCATCTTATTGATCCTATTTTAATAAAATTATATACCCCCCAGTGAGCTTTTTAAATATATTTCATAAAAATTAAAAAAAAATAAATAAAAAATGTTTTCTTTAAATTCTTCTTATTAAAATTCATTGTTGATCTGCGCTGCCCATGGATACGGCCACTGCTCGCCGGCCGCATCCATAGGCCCCGCTTGCGCAGAAGAACTCCGGCATCCAGCGAGAACGAGCACGGCTCCGGGTGGCCGCGCATGCACAGATCTATATTCCTTTGTGCCGCGACTGAAACAAACATTCTATTCCATTCAAAACGCGGCACAAATAATTATAGATCAGCGGAGGAGGAGGGGAGCTGTCCGGTCTTTGAGAGTTCAGCAGCGCAGCCCGGTTCTTCTCAGTGAATGGTGAGGAGATCGGGGCTGCGCTGCTGTGTATAACTGTCCCCCCCCCCCCCCCCCTTCTTTCGATTTCAGGATGGCCGAGCGGAACCCACCATCGGGCGCTGCGCTGCTGTCAGCTAAAAGGCAGGAGCCTGACCAGGCTAAGTGAAAGTGGCGTAGGGATCGCACCCTTGTTTGAGGCACTATGGGGGCTGTTTGAGGCACTATGGGGGCTGGCTGATGGATGTAGCAGAGCTGAATATGCTGCTGTTCAGCCATAGTTCTAGTGGGGAAGGGAATAGACAGATGTAGCAGAGCTGTATATGTGGCGGGTCAGTATCAATGCTGGTGGAAGAGAGAAACTGATGTAGCAGGGCTGAATAAGCTGCTGTTCAGCCACAGTACTAATGGGGAAGGGAATAAACAGAAGTAGCAGAGCTGTATATGTGGTGGGTCAGCATCAATGATGATGGAAGAGAAAAACAGATGTAGCAGAGCTGTATATGAGACTGTTCAGCCACAGTGCTGGTTGAAGAGATTAACAGACACATGTAGCTGAGCTGTATATGCATCTATACAGATACATAGTGTAAGGTTTATACACAACTGGAGTACAGCTGTAATGGAAAAATATCTGCATCAGTGCTGGGGGGGTGGGGGATGGTCATGTTTTATGGTAGACAAAAGAACAGATTATACGTTTACTAGCTGACAAGCTTTTGAGCTAATGTAATATGGAACTATATTTTTTGATAAACAAAATGGGTTTGTAAGAGATCAGACAGAGATTGTGTGTGTAAGGGTCCATTCACACGTCCGCAAATGGGTCCGCATCCGTTCTGCAATTTTGCGGAACGGGTGCGGACCCATTCATTCTCTATGAGTACGGAATGGATGCGAACAGCACACAGTGTGCTATCCGCATCCGCATTTGCGGAGCGCGGCCCCGATCTTCCAGTCCGCAGCACTGCAAAAGATAGAACATGTCCTATTCTTGTCCGCAGCTGCGGATAAGAATAGGCATTTCTATAGGGGGTGCCGGCCTGGTGTGTTGCGGATACGCAACACACCACGGACGTGTGAATGGACCCAAAAACTGTGCAGAACAGCCACGTGTTGTACACTGAGCTCACTTATCACAGCTCTCTGAGTCAGGATTCCACAGCAGGGGGGAGGTGACTCACAGACACTGCAGGCTGCCAGACTGATGAGTCATACTCTTCACATGAACTAGCATGCAGGACTCCGCTCTCAGTGTGATGTCATAAGGAGGTGTGGCCGACCTTCACTCTAGCTGCCTAAGCCCGCCCAGCCTTAGCAGCAGAAAACCAGGAAGTGAACAGCTAGCTGGCAGCAGGTGAGGATGAAATTGCAAGATGAGAATACCCCTTTAAAAGTGCTTCCCCCGATGCCCTACAAAAAGGCTCTCAGAGGCTACTCTTGGGTAGTGTATCTCTTGGTGAGAGATCACCGACTGCTAGACATGTCTCTACCACACACTCAGACATTTTTCCAGTTGACAGACTTTTAGAGGGGGGCACAACGTGGGACTGAGATAAGCAGGATGGTCGTTTTGATTAACTGTCAGCTATCAAGAACGATCTGACTCAACCATTACGCCCAACATATCGTAATAGCTATGTGAGGGCACACAGGTTGCGGACAGCACAGACAGACTGCCAATAGAGAGGATGGTCTGATGATTGATCTGGACAACAAGCACAAGCAATTCCCATGGTTTTATAATCCACCATCATTACACACTCATGTCTCTGCTGGGACTATTTACAGGAGCGTAGCAAATATGTGGCATCACTAGGCCCATTACGTTGCATGCCACTCGCAGCCAACCATTATCTCCTTTGTTTGCAATGGTGTCGTGAAGGAGAAAACTGGACTGCTACAGACTGGAACCATATTGTCTTCAGCAAATGTGCAGGATCTACAGGCCCATCTGAGGCCAAATGTGCAGCAGGATACCATAAGGAACCTGTATGCCTCCATGCCCAACCGTATATCACCTTGTATCCATGCTAGAGACAGCCCAACAGGGTTATAGAGCCTCCTTTCAATTGTACAATGTTCCCCGAAAAACTTACCCTTTCACTCTCTAATATAGTAATCACTTACATACTGTATATCGTCGTTACATTCACTCAAAGTTTCATTCAATTCCTTCTTCTTGTTTTTTTTTTTTTTATCAAAGAGTGAATAAACTGCTAGTGGTGCTCGTTCAATAATCACACAACCAAGTTGGTGCACTCTTTATTTTGGGTTCTGCTGCAGGGTATATTTTGAGGCAGGGTCACATTAATGGACAACCGCAAAATACAGAGAGAAATGCCTATTCTTGTCTACAAAACTAACAAAAATAGAACATGTTTTATAATTTGCAGAACGGCCACACGGATGACATCCGCTTGCAGTCCGCATTTTTTCCAGATGCACAGAAATTAATGGGTCCAAATACGAGCCGCAAAAAAATGCGGATTGTATGTGGACCAAAACTACATTCATGTGCATGAGGCCTAATACTGAGTGGCATTTTTCATGGCTGCAAAACAGGCCATTAAGCGTGAATGGTATAAAACGAAACAAAAAAAAAAAACAAAACAAAAAAAAAACAATGATGATAGTTTCCCCCCCCCCCCCCTACATTTGCACAGCAAAAATAAAATTATATAAATTAGCACCAAGCAGCGCCAAAAATAATACAATTCTTCCATCATAAACAAAAGTCTCATATAGCCAGGTCAATGAAATATTTTTTTTTGAAAAGTTGCCAATCATTTCATGGTTTTGTAATAACTGAGATAAATACCTTTACTTGTGGGGGTACTTGTGGGGGCTGATGCTGCCACCATGGCTGATTTTTTTTTTTAAATATCGCTCCTGCGCCCCGCTGTGTTCCCCCCACAGTTTTCGCACTCAGTATGCCAATACTGAGCATCGGTACAGGGAGGAGGAGACTGCCCTATTTCTCAATGGGCATCTTATTCTCCCTGGCTGTAGCGCGGTCCAGTAGCAGGGGAGAGAAAAAAAATAAAAATAAAAATTCACCTTCTCCCTGGCTGTGACGCTCTCCGCTGTGATTGGATCGCAGCACAGCCAGGGAGAAAGGGACTCCCATTGAGAAACCCTGGGGTCTCCTCCACCCTGTACCGATGCTCAGTATTAGCATACTTCCGGGGTGGGGGAACAGGAGTGATATTTAAAAAAAAATACATCTGCATCATCAGGGGGGGGGGGGGGTACCCCTCAAGTAAAAGGCATTTATCTCAATTAATAAAAAAAAAAACATGAAAGGTCCTCTTTAAGGCTTCTTTCACATCAGCACTTGTCTCTGCTACAAAAACCTTCTGCTGAACGGAAACCTAACGAATCCCTTTCTAGTCAATGGGGTCTGTAGGCTCTGTTCACTTCTGTTAAGTACCGAATGCGGCACTTCTGTTATTTTCGCTCTTCTGCTCCTAAAACGGAGCAGAAGAATGAAAAGCTAAAGAAAAGCCTCCGATAATACTGTATGGCCATACAGAAGAAAATCTCTACAGTAAAGGATTAACTATTCTTATCGTCGAAAGCTGCACCAAAGGAAATTGCGGAACAGAGTGGCAACTCCTGCGATCTTTGGAACTCCCGCGAAATTTAAACCAGCTTGCTGTATGGAGCGACTGAATAAGCCGGCAAATATTTAAAGCTCCATTGAAGCAATAGGGAGACAGCAGACGCTAGACGGTAAGCCAAATATCGATTTAAAGTTTTCTTCAATCCAAAGCTCATATCGACCATAAAAGGATATGCTATAAGAGACTTTTCATATTATCAGGATTCCTGTGGACACTTTATGAACATGTTGCGCTCCCAGTGAATACACCTACAACATTTTCAGTGACATTCAGTTTCCCAAATTGGGATAGAGCGCTAGAAGATAATACCCCCTCTTTCCCAAATAACAGCATATACTTGAAGTTTCTTGGTGTGATATATATCATTGAATTTATCGACACTATTGAGTCATATGAATATAGTGCTGATCATATCTACCACAATATATGTGATTGTAATGTTGTATATTATTGCTACATTGTTCTTATAAATTTTATTACTTGTATTTTATGGGGATATAATAAATATTTTCTGCACATGTCAATTTGGATGCCAAGTGTATGAGTGCTCGCTCATTACTCTATTACTACATTTGCCTTTAAGAGAGGGTGGGGTGATTCCCTCTATATGAGCTTGCAGCACCATACCTCAACTACTTGCTAGTGAGCCACCACAACCTATCACTATAAAGAGTTTATGCAAAAGCAGCCAAAGGGCCTTTTATGCCTGGTCAGTAAACAGACATATAGATTAGCAGTATAAAACGTTATTTGAACTGTTATTTTATTGGTAACACCTACCTGCTGAAGATAAACGGTTTCCTGAAGGAGTTGCCCTGATTGTATTCACAACACTGCGTTTTGAAACAAGCTGTTTGGATTCCACCCCTGATCGGGTCCTCTCAGAAATATCAGCCCTCACTGGAGTAGTTTTGCTTGTTCTTTCTCCAATTGCCCTAACTTTTCCAGATGCGCCCGATATTTTGCTGCTACTACGAAAGTTGGAAGATGATAAGTGGGTTTGACTTTTTTTGTCACCAAGGTCTATAGACAGGGCCTCAGGATCAACCATGCAGGTTCCAGGTTGAGGTGGTGTGGGATGTGGATCTTTCAAGACTGGAGGAATAGGATCCAAAAGTCTTGGTGTATTTTCCCCCTCAGAATCAGATGCTCCGTCAATGGCAATCGAAGAACCTTCCTCAGGCCCGGAATCAGAGATTGTTGGCAAAGACTCACTTACTGAAGTAGGTGGCGTTTCAGGCCCATTTGGAATTTTTTTTCCAGGGTCACATGGAGGCCTAGGTAGTTCTTGAGAAGGATCACTGTCACTGTCTCGTGGACTTGCTACAGCATCTGATTTAGGATGCTCAAACTCACATGGTGAAACCAAGCACAGATCAACATCATGGGGAGAAGCTGACCTTTCAGATTGGCCTTCAGGTTCACTAGAATGTGAAGGGCGCACAGGTAAGCACAGACCTGCCCTACTTGCAGCATGGATCTCTGGTGAGACATCTCTAGGAGACTCACTAACTGGAGGGAGTGTTTGCTCAAAGGAAGAAATTGATAGAGATTCATCCACTTCTGTGGAATGGGGAGAGCCTACCTCAGCAGGCAAAGAAGGTGTGGTGATTGTAGGAGATACATCAGGTAGGTCCTCCCGAAATGGACTCAAAGACAAGCAACTTGTTTGCTTTCCTTGTGAGGAATTTGAGTTCTCTTGAGAAGATTTTGGCGGAACCTTAAAAGAGTTAAGATTTTTTGCATCTCCAGAAGAAAGAACCTGCCCATTACTCTGCTGTGCCACTGCTGGCGAATGATGCTCTGAACTAACAGGTGAGGTAATTTCCAAAGTCTTTTCTTCAGAGCTTCCACAAGGATCATCCAGCCAGTCTTGCCCATGATGACCAGTTTTGTTTTTTTCTTGGATTGTTAGATTTGTAGGAGTAATGTCAAAATTCACACTAATTTCACTTTTGGGTGTTTTAACTAAAGGAGAAACGGGTGCTAGACACTTAAGAGGACTTGTCTCCAAGTAACGGAATCCATTTGGGCTCTCTGGCTCAACTGCACACAAGCCGTTCTCTGTACTTACACCAAGTCCATTTTCATGGCCAATATTGTTGCCAACCTCAGCACAAGCAGACTCCATACTTTTACAAGACTCTTGAGAACTAATAATTACTTCACAAGAAACTGGATTGCTACTACCTGTGGCTACATCCTTTTGAGTTGGCTGACTTTTTGTTTCTTTAACCAGCTCTTTTTTGGGGAGTTTACCCTTTACTGCGTTCTTGGCACTTGCTACCACATCCTTTTTTACTCCTCCCAGCTCCTTTTTCAGTGATCCTATTTTGGAAATGGGTCTCCTGGAATCAGCAGGTGTAACTGATATTTTCTTTACATCTTTCACCCCTATTCGAGAGTCTGTTTTGGCATCATTAAGAGAAGGGCGAAAATCTCTCTTAGCTTCTGGTTTTGCTACATCCCTTTTTTTATCTGCTTGAATTTCATCCTTTTTAAAAGATTTCCTTTCATCCTTTGTCTGTTCTTTCTTTACCAACATCTTTTCTTTCGTGGCTTTTAGTCTTGAATCAGACGACTTTAGTTTTTCAGATGCAGTTTCTATTTTACTCCTGCCGTCTTTCTGTTTTTCACCCTCTGTTCCCGATTCCTTGCTGATTTCTGCAAAAGTTTTAGTTCTGTCTTTTCCATCTGGACGAATCTCCTTCTTTTGCAATCTCATAGGCTTTTCTTTTCCTGACCCAAGCTTTGGTTCAACACTAAGTCGCCCTGATCCAGAACCCAGAGACTCTTTGCTCTCAGTACGGCTTGGCTTTGCACCAATCCTTTCCAAGCGACTACATCCTATCATGTCCAGATCTTTCCGAGTTATAACTGGGTCTTTCAAGAAGTCCAAGTGTTTTAATTTTTCAAGACCTTCAAAAATTTTGTTTTGAGGAGTGCAGCCTGGGAAAAGAACCCTAACAATTCTCTCAGAGGGTGAAGAAGGATGCCAAACAAGTAAAGCACAGGCAGAAGTCAGAGAGGTTACAGGCCATTCAGTCGTACTACTTTCCTCATTTCCAAGCCACTTTTTGAAGGCTTCAAGATCTTTGCTGCCCTTTACAGGGTTCAGGATGTACATGTCTAACCTGCCGACACCCATCTTTTGAAACAGTATAGTTGGCTCCACAGTATTTGCACTTCTGTACAGTGGTTCTGGATGAATATTGAGTTTTGCTAAACACTGCACTGTGAGCAAGGCTTCTTCTCTAACCCTAACCACACTGGAATTTTCTTCAGAAATCAGCTTTTCTGCAGTGTTCAAAAATACAACTCCAAGCTCTGGTGAGACTAAATTCTTTAACCATTCGTTGTTAGCTTGAGAAACATCCTCTTCTACCTCTGCTATCTTTCTTTGCAGCAAGCTATTGATGCCAGGCAAATTGTCTAGACCCATGTGAGTAAGAAGAATTGAGTCCACCCTATCCAAATGGCGTATTAATTTCCAAAACGGAGATCGAGCATCAGAGCCACCATTCACTAACATGTTAAACCCATTTACAGCAAAGAAAGCAGAGTCTCCCCTACCACCAGGGAAAACGTAACAGCATGGTTTAGATAATTTCAAGAAACCAACAGTGGTGGGGGATTCCAGCAGTTCAAATGGAGATGGTGGCTCTAAGGACTCAGAGAGGTACTCCGACAACTCTAGCAAGCCCTCAGTTTCTGGAAAATGTTGGTCCTTGTTGAACTGCAATTCAATAAAATCTTGTAGGCTGCATTTATCAATCTGTGATAAATCCCAATTAGGAGGGCAAGAAACTGTTAAACATACACGAGCTGTTGGGTCAGACGAGCCTAAAGTTTCACCAATCTAAGAAGAGAAAGAGACTTTTGTAAGTTTTTAACAACTGACATTTGTTACCATATCTATGCTTACATTTTAGCATTAATAAGAGGAATTACCTCTTTGTCTGTAAAAATATGAATAAAGTCATCAATTGAGAAACTTTCTCCACCTTGCAAGAGCATTTCCCACGTGTCTTCAAGGAAGGGGCCGGAAAATATTAATAGTTTATGTTGCGAGGAGTGGCAGATCAATTTGCGGATCTAAGGGACAAAAAAAAAGCAAGAATTTACATATGATTATTTGCTCAATAAAGGCTCATGCATGCAAATGTATTTTTGGTCCATTCTGGTTATTTTTGCGGCCCGTATGCAGAACCATTCACTTAAATGGGGTCTCAAAAAACAGAAATGACGTGTGTATTCTGTATCCGTTCCTCAAAAAAGTAGAACATGTCCTATTATTGTCCGCAATAACAGACACGGACAGGACTGTTCTATTAGAGGCCAGACATTCCGATCTGCAAAAAACAGTCGTAAGTGTCAAACTCAATCTCAGCAAAAATTGACTTACTCTTTATTTTTTTCAATACCAACGCCTTAAAGGGATATTCCAGCCTTTTGCTATTGATGAAGTGTCCTCTGGATAGTCCATCAATATCAGAATGGTGGAGGACTGGAACTCAGCGACCCCCACCGATCAGCGGTTTCAGGCAGCCACCAGGGCCGTAAACAAAACAGTGGATTAAGTGTAATGACTGTGCAGGTGTACTGCAGATCAGATCACATCTTAAAGCCAGAATTCCTTTAAGATGCCTGAATCTCCACAACAAAGTTTCACTTTATGAAAACACATTCTAAGGCCTCATACACATGACCATGTCTGTGGATCCTGAAAATAGAGAGGCCTTCAATATATTTCACATTTTTAATCACTCCCATCACTAGAAACAAATATCAATACAGACATGAATGGGACATGTTCTATAATTTGTGTAACGTACACGTAGATACAGTGTGCCGTCTTTTTTTTGCGGACCCATAGAAATGAATGGGCCTGTGTTCTATTTCATAAAATAATCCCCACAGTCTCCTGTGTATAATATCAATGCATCAGGCATGCTCCCTGGCCTTTTGTTGATATGTGGGATTTGTAAATGAGCTCAAAACATCCAAGCAGATGAAATTTATACTGCAGGCATTAAAGCAGATAGACACGGGGCTAAGGAAACAAAATGAAGCAGCAGATATTGATTTCTGTGGTCTTCTGGGGGTACAGATTGGCTACAGCAGTTACAAAACTTCAACATACCTCATCGCATACTGATATCTTTGAAGGGTTAATCAGAACCAAAGTCTCTAATGTGTCACCAGCATGATGGAGACTTCTTTGGCCTGCAATCAAAACCAAAAATTATCATTCATAATCAATACTTGCAGCAATAGATCTTCATCTTAAGGTAAAACTCAATAAGCAGCTGCCTCCTTCTAACATGCTATGGTAGCACCCATTTTGCCCATCACTTTTCAAAAACATTCAAAGGGGTTGGGACAGCATATTTACCCGCTTCTCGGACACAGGCTGCAGCAACATTGCTTCATGGCCTCAGCCCCCCCCTCCCCAAGGTGCACAAGCCCATTAAAGGGGCTGTCTGGCCTAGAAGCCAACAAATCCAATGGATTTTCTGTTTCCAAGAGTTTCAGCACATGATGGTGAGGCTAGCTATTGGCTGAAGTGGTCAGAGGACCAAGCCATTTCCGGTCTACGAACTGGGAGTGGTCGGGAAAGGGGCACCAGAGTGGGAACTGCAGGACCGCAGACCTAAGAGTTTTTGGTTTTTTTTAATCAGTGAAGTTGTCTACTACCTGGACAGACAATCCCTTCACATAAGTGGATGCCTTTCTTCTGTGCATATTGTGAGGGTATTTTCATTATGAGTGTTTTGTAGGCTGAAAAAAATAAATAAATAAAAAAAGAAGCTGAATCTGCTTCTGGACTCCAAGTGTCGCCCCCGTCCCCAATTATGTGGTTTATGCCACTTTTTTTTATGCAGTTTTTCATCCTGCCCATAGACAACTGGAATTCGGGGCGCGGATTACACGTAAAGAATGGACAGTTCACTTATTTTTTTTCTGTGGTTCAGTTGTAAAATTTTTCAAGAAATAAACTATATTTCTATAAATTTTTCTCTAAATTTATCGTTCTACATGTCTTTGATTAAAAAAAAAAAATGGTTTGGGTAAAAGTTATAGCGTTTACAAAGTATGGTACAAAAATTTTAATTTCCGCATTTTGAAGCAACTCTGACTTTCTGAGCACCTGTCATGTTTCCTGAGGTTCTACAATGGCCAGACAGTACAAACACCCCACAAATGACCCCATTTCGGAAAGTAGACACCCTAAGGTATTCACTGATTGGCATAGTGAGTTCATAGAACTTTTTATTTTTTGTCACAAGTTAGCGGATTCTTTTTTTTTTTTCTTACAAAGTCTCATATTCCACTAACTTGTGACAAAAAATAAAAACTTCCATGAACTCACTATGCCAATCACGAAATACCTTGGGGTGTCTTCTTTCCAAAATGGGGTCACTTGTGGGGTAGTTATACAGCCCTGGCATTCTAGGGGCCCTAATTCGTGAGAAGAAGTCTGGAATCCAAATGGATAAAAAATGTCCTGTAAAATCCTAAAAGTACTCATTGGAATTTGGGCCCCTTTGCCCACCTAGGCTGCAAAAAATTGTCACACATCTGGTATCGCCGTACTCAGGAGAAGTAGGGCAATGTGTTTTGGGGTGTATTTTTACATATACCCGCATATACCAGCATGGGTGAGAGAAATATCTCTGTAAAAGACAAACTTTTCCCATTTTTTTATACAAAGTTGTCATTATAGAGAGATATTTCTCTCACCCAGCATGGGTATATGTAAAAAGACACCCCAAAACACATTGCCCAACTTCTCCTGAGTACAGCGATACCACATGTGTGACACTTCTTTGCAGCCTAGGTGCGCAAAAGGGGCCCAAATTCCAATGAGTATCTTTTAGGAGGGCATTTGGATTCCAGACTTCTTCTCACGCTTTAGGGCCCCTAAAATGCCAGGGCAGTATAAATACCCCACATGTGACCCCATTTTGAAAAGAAGACACCCCAAGGAATTCCGTGAGGGGCATGGCGAGTTCATAGAATTTTTTTTTTTTTTGGCACAAGTTAGCGGAAATTGATTTCTTTTTTTGTTTTTTCTCACAAAGTCTCCCTTTCTGCTAACTTGTGACAAAAAATAAAATTTTACATGAACTCGCCATGCCTCTCACAAAATACCTTGAGGTGTCTTCTTTCCAAAATGGGGTCACATGTGGGGTATTTATACTGCCCTGGCATTTTAGGGGCCCTAAAGCGTGAGAAGAAGTCTGGAATATAAATGTCTAAAAATTTTTACGCATTTGGATTCTGTGAGGGGTATGGTGAGTTCATGTGAGATTTTATTTTTTGTCACAAGTTAGTGGAATATGACACTTTGTAAGAAAAAATAAATAAAAAAAATATCAATTTCCGCTAACTTGTGCCAAAAACAAATGTCTGAATGGAGCCTTACAGTGGGGTGATCAATGACAGGGGGGTGATCAGGGAGTCTATATGGGGTGATCACCACCCTGTCATTGATCACCCCCCTGTAAGGCTCCATTCAGAGGTCCGTATGTGTTTTGCGGATCCGCGGATCGGATCCGCAAAACACATACGGACGTCTAAATGGAGCCTTACAGGGGGGTGATCAATGACAGGGGGCTGATCAGGGAGTCTAATATGGGGTGATCAGGGGTTAATAAGTGACAGGGGGGGGGGGGGGGAGTGTAGTGGTTTTTGGTGCTACTTATTACAGAGCTGCCTGTGTCCTCTGGTGGTCGATCCAAGCAAAAGGGACCACCAGAGGACCAGGAAGCAGGTATATTAGACGCTGTTATCAAAACAGCGTCTAATATACCTTTTAGGGGTTAAAAAAAAAAACAAAAAAAAAAAAAAACGCATCTACAGCCTGCCAGCGAACGATCGCCGCTAGCAGGCTGTAGATCAGCTAGTTTACCTCCGGTTCCTATGAACGCGCGCGCCTGTGTGCGCGCGTTCACAGGAAATCTCGCGTCTCGCGAGAGGACACGCTGGCGCGTCCAGGAGGAATAACAGGGCCGCCGCAAAGACGCAATCCTGCGTACGGCGGTCCTGTAGTGGTTAACACAATATTCCAACTCCCATACTAACTATTTTAAGGGGAATCTGTCAGCAGTTTTATGCTTCTAGGTTCTAACAGCTCCAGCACATGCCAATGAGTCCCCATATTCATGAGCTCACGGCTCTCCCAGCCCACCTGTCTCTGATTGACAGTTCTTTTCCGTATGAATCAGCAGCAGGTGGGCGGGGAGAGCCATGGGGTCATGAATATGGGGACTCGTTCGACATGCGCTCGAGCTGTTTAATACACTGTTTTAGAAAGTGACCCAGCATTTTGCTAAAGGGATCTGTCACTAGTTTATGTTGCCCTTAGTTAGGACACCATAAAACTGGCGATAGATACCCTGAGGCTGGGTTCACACCTGAGCGTATTCGATAAGCGCTGTTTACAGGCGTTTTTATTGGGCGTTTGAGGCGTTTTTGTATTTTGGAAACGCGCGTCGTACGCGTGTTCTGGCTATTGACCACAGAGGCGTACAATGAAAAACAGAGGTGTTACGCGCGACAATACGCCCCAAATAAGCTCCTGTACTTCTTGGGGCGTAGGGAGTTTTACAGCGCGTTCGTACGCGCTGTAAAACGCTCAGGTGAGAGCCATGCCCATAGGGAAACATTGGTTTTTGCCTGTTGAGCGTTTTACAGCGCGTAAGAACGCGCTGTAAAACGCTCAGGTGTGAACCTAGCCTAAAGGCCAAGATGGACAATTTCACAATAACTGGAAAATATTAGCAAGTGATATCAGATGCAGACATATTTTGTTGATAACAGCAGACTTCTCCTGCATTCCAGTCCAAAGATACCAAAAGACGTTAGATTAAAGTTGATAAAAATAGACAGTTTATCATCAGGTGAAATTTACCAAAAGACAATTGGGCCAGGTTTGAAATTTTCATTTAACAGTTGCAAAAAAAGAGCTGTTCAAGTGAAGATCGTCCATGGACAAGAGATTGTTCTTTTAAAGAACGCTTGCAGAAAAACGGTTTGATTGCCTGGTTTCATTGAACATGTATGGCCAGCTTGAAGGACTGAAATGGCCAATATGGACTAAAATGAACATGGCTGTGTCTGCAAAACAATCGTACACCAGTCAACCCTTATTTATCTAATGTGTATGGCCACCTTAAAGGGGGTATACCCATCTGGACATTTCTGGCATAGGGATAGGATGATGCGGGTCCCACCTCCTATCTCAAGAATGGGGTCCAGAAGTATATGGAGAGCAAGTGGTGCATGCAGTCACCGCTATGGGACTTCCCAAAATAGCTATGCTCTTGCTGAGCCATCTTCAAAAGTCCCAAAGTTTCAAATGTAGGGGTGGTAGCACATGCAAAGCATTCTTTCCATTTACTGCTATGGTGGCAAGATGCTGGGGTAGATTTATCAAACTGGTGTAAAGAAAACTGGCTTAGTTGTCAATAGCAACCAGTCAGATTCCAACTTTTATTTTTCACAGCTCCTCTGGAAATGAAAGGTGGAATCTGATTGGTTGCTACTGGCAACTAAGCCAGTTTTCTTTTACACCAGTTTGATAAATCTCCCCCACTGTGTCTGCCGCTCTCTCGGTGGGACCCGCACCGGTCAGACATTTAGGTCTTATCGATATGCCATAAATGTTGAGATGGGACAACCCCTTTAAGACTCACCTGCTTTTCACCTTTTGTTGGAGACACCGGTATATACAATATACCTCTTTACTGTATGGACATACTGTACTACGTGGTATAGGTTTGTTTGATTTTTTTTCCACTGCAATCACTCGCTAAAACAAAGCGGGCCACTCTTTTGGCATACATTGTATCCATGGGGCCCTATTGATATGTTCAGAGTATGCGTTGGCAGTTTTCCAAGTACACTGAACGTACAGAAATAACGAGGTCTGAATATAGCTGGACAAGTTTTTGCTCTGGGAGGTTGCAGTCAAAGCAGCTTCCTAAGGAACTAGGCCCTAGAATACAAACCAGAGGCCAAATTGAACATTTAAAGAGGATATCCCAGTGCTCCAGCCTAAAAAAAATACCTAGTAGCCATTGGCTCCTGAACTGAAAAATTTAGGAGCCAAATCAAATTTTTAGTCGCCAAATCGAAACTGAATCAAAATTTTGGTATAGTGACAACGCTATGCCGATCAGATCGGCGTAGGGTTGTTTTGAAACCAAAATTTTGATTCGCTTTCGTCACCATAAAAAAGTATTGCGATACTCAATACCGCGCAAAAAAAAAAAAAAAGCCGCGTGCATTTCGCATTTTATGAAACAATCGGCCCATAATAGAACCGTCCTATCCTATTTTTTGGGGTGACAAGTTGACTAAAAAATGGCGAATGCTCACCGCATAGGAGATATTTTTGAATAATTTAATAGTTTGGACAGCGCTATGTAATATGTTTATTTATTTATTGTTTATATATTTTATATGTAAAATTGGGAAAGGGGGGATTTAAACTTAATATTTTAGGGTACTTTCACACTAGCGTTATTCTTTTCCGGCATAGAGTTCCGTCCTAGGGGCTCTATACCGGAAAAGAACTGATCAGTTTTATCCCCATGCATTCTGAATGGAGAGCAATCCGTTCAGGATGCATCAGGATGTCTTCAGTTCAGTCATTTTGACTGATCAGGCAAAAGAGAAAACCGCAGCATGCTACCGTTTTATCTCCGGCGAAAAAAAAATGAAGATTTGCCTGAATGCCGGATCCAGCATTTTTCCCCATAGGAATGTATTAGTGCCAGATCCGGCATTCAAAATACCGGAATGCACCCGCACTAAATCCGGACCCATTCACTTCTATGGGGCTGTGCACACGAGCGGTGATTTTCACACATCACTTGTGCGTTGCGTGAAAATTGCAGCATGCTCTGTTGTGCGTTTTTCACGCAACGCAGGCCCCATAGAAGTTAATGGGGCTGCGTGAAAATCGCAAGCAAGTGCGGATGCGGCGCGATTTTTACGCATGGTTCCTAGGATGAAAGTCTATTCACTGTATTATTTTCCCTTTATAACATGGTTATAAGGGAAAATAATAGCATTCTGAATACAGAATGCATAGTAGAAGGTCAATACAATAAACATTGGTGGCGCAGTGCGCCCCCCCATCACCCCAATATAATAAACATTGGTGGCGCAGTGCGCCCCTCATCACCCCAGTATAATAAACATTGGTGGCGCAGTGCGCCCCTCATCACCCCAGTATAATAAACATTAGTGGCACAGTGCGCCCCCCCATCACCCCAATACAATAAACATTGGTGGCGCAGTGCGCCCCCCATCACCCCAGTATAATAAACATTGGTGGCGCAGTGCGCTCCCCATCACCCCAGTATAATAAACATTGGTGGCGCAGTGTGCCCCCCCCCCCAATATAATAAACATTGGTGGCGCAGTGGGCAGTGCCAATGAGGGTTAAAAAATAAAAAAAAAATTTACTCAACCCTAACCCGCCTCCTGTATTTGTATAAGAAACGTTGGTGGCACAGTGCGCCCCCCAACACCCCAGTATAATAAACATTGGTGGCGCAGTGCGCCCCCCCATCACCCCAATATAATAAACATTGGTGGCGCAGTGTGCCCCCCCTCAAAATAATAAACATTGGTGGCGCAGTGTGCCCCCCCTCAAAATAATAAACATTGGTGGCGCAGTGTGCCCCCCCCCCCAATATAATAAACATTGGTGGCGCAGTGGGCAGTGCCAATGAGGGTTAAAAAATAAAAAAATAATTTACTCAACCCTAACCCGCCTCCTGTATTTGTATAAGAAACGTTGGTGGCACAGTGCGCGCCCCCCCCCCCCCCCCCCCCCCAAGTATAATAAACATTGGTGCCTCAGTGGGAAGTGCCAATGAGGGTTAAAAATAATAAAAGAAAATTAACTCACCTCCTCCAGTTGATCGCATAGCTGCCGGTCTCCTGTACTTACTTCTTTCTTCAGGACCTGTGGTGACGTCACTGTGCTCATCACATGATCCATTACCATGGTGATGAGCTCAGTGACGTCACCACAGGTCCTAAAGAAAGAAGTACAGGAGACCGGCAGCTATGCGATCAACTGGAGGAGGTGAGTTAATTTTCTTTTATTATTTTTAACCCTCATTGGCACTTCCCACTGAGCCACCAATGTTTATTATACTGGGGGGGCCGCACTGTGCCACCAATGTTTCTTATACAAATACAGGAGGCGGGTGCCGGAATCAAATAGCCGGCACCCGACCTTTGTGACAGGGGGCTGCGATCAGCTACAATTAACCCCTCAGGTACCGCACCTGAAGGGTTAACTCAACTGCAGCTTATCGCAGCTCCCTGTCATAGAGGTCGGGTGTCGGCTATTTGATTCCAGCACCCGCCTCCTGTATTTGTATTACAGGTCAGTTTTCTTCATTGGTGGCGCAGTGGCCACAGCCCCTCCTCCTCCTGCCTCTTCTTATTGGCAGAGGCGGCGGCAGCAGCAGCACAGGGGGGAGGGAGAGACTCCTCCTGCGCTGCTGAGAACATCAGCTCCTGTGCCCTGCCGCTGTATTGAGCAGAGCTGCGGCGGCGGGTCTAGTCGCAAATGGCGACAAGACTAAGGCTACTTTCACACTTGCGTTCAGAGCGGATCCGTCTGGTATCTGCACAGACGGATCCGCTCATATAATGCAAACGCTTAGATCCGTTCAGAACGGATCCGTTTGCATTACCATGAACAAAAAAAAAAAAAAAATTTTTTTTTTTTTGTTAATGATAATGCAAACGGATCCGTTTTGACTTTACATTGAAAGTCAATGGGGGACGGATCCGTTTGAAAATTGAGCCATACTGTGTCAAATTCAAACGGATCCGTCCCCATTGACTTACATTGTAAGTCTGGACGGATCCGTTTGCCTCCGCACGACCAGGCGGACACCCGAACGCTGCAAGCAGCGTTCAGGTGTCCGTCTGCTGAGCGCTCCGGAGGACAAACGCTGCCAGACTGATGCATTCTGAGCGGATCCGCCTCCACTCAGAATGCATTAGGACTGGACGGATCCGTTTGGGGCCGCTTGTGAAAGCCTTCAAACGGAGCTCACAAGCGGACACCCAAACGCTAGTGTGAAAGTAGCCTTAAAAGTCTTGTCGCCATTTGTAAATTCTAAGTCGCATTGGCGACCATTTTGGTCGCCATCTGGAGCCCTGTATCCAGATTGTGAGGAAAATAAAAAATAAAAACAGCTGAAAATTTTAGAAGACAAAAAAAAGAAATTAAGCACTACTTGCCTCTTCTCCCAGTCTCTGCTTACTAGCGGCCAGCATGTGACCACTGTACCAATCACATACTGTATTACTGGTGACACCACTCAACCATGGCAGCTATGATGCCAGTAATGCAGCACCTGATTGCTGTGGCCACTGACTGGCTTCAGCTGTCACATGCTGGCAAGCTTGTAAGAAATGATCAGGACGACTACTGGAGATTTTTATTTATTTTTTTCTAATATTTGCAGCTGCTTTTATTTTGATTCTAACAAATGTTTCTTTCACCACTGTAAAATTAAGAGAAAATAAAATATCTAAACGTTGAGGGCATAAATTCCAGTGGAAAAGAACACACCCAACGATAGAACAGCTGTAAGTAGCAGCAGTTCCCAGTCACGGATCAGAAATGCACCGCCTCAATAAAACAAATGCATAATGTGAACTCCTACCATAAAACACTACCGCCAAGTACGGTCTACCATACAAACACCGCGAACTACGGTCTCTGCACACAACACTAATGTATGCAAGCAAGCCTGTAATTATAACACCCACATAATTATAAGCAATGTTACCACGCCAGACGTGGATTATTGATATTGCATTTTCTGCTGTCTTGTCAGCACGAACGGTTACATGTTTAGTGTTTTTTTTTTTTAAGGGGTCCATCATATTAAAGGGAGCAGTGCTGCAGTAACCAGTTGCGTCCACTACACAATAGACAGAGCGGTGTACTCCAGCATCAGCTTATCGACGGGGTGCAGGGTGTCAGACACTGATGGCCTATCCTGAGGACAGAATTCTGTGTCTGTGTGCCAGAAGAGCAAACCTATGCCTGTGCAATCCATGTCAATTTCTGGCAGACGTTTTGGCAAATCTGGTGGTCAGCAGGAGTGCACGCCCCTCCATGCACCCACCGTCCTTGTCATTTTGAAAAAGCGCTAGAGCAGGCGCAAAACGGCAAAATCTGCAACTTTGTACGCCAGAAAACTGGAGTACACTCACTCATAGTGTGACAAACAAAAGAACGGTATAGACACAACCATACCTTTAAGCTTTGGGGAGAAAGTGGCCGAATGACGAGAGACAAATAATTTCAGCTGATCGTCCAAGTTACAGATTGATGGATCTATATCCCAGGAACAGAAACCTAAAAAAAAAAAAAAAAAAAAAGCCAAATCTGGTTCATTACAGGTCAAAGTTCACCCTGCACTGAAACAATTATACATTCTTTGAAATTCACATTAGTAGTACCGCACATTGGAAAGTTCTCAAAACTTGAGAAAGGGAAAAGTTGCTGATGACGGACTTCTTTCTTTAGGCTAGTTGCACACCTCCAGTGTGAAATCCGTCGGCCTGGTCCAGCAGACCATGCCGGGAATCGGCCTGACACAAACCGCAGCATCTAGCTTTCTCTGCTTGAATGCAGCCAGATCTCCGCAGGACCCCATTATACTTAAAGGGGTTGTCTCATCATAGACAATGTGGGCATATCGTTAGGATATGCGCCCATTGTCTTATAGGTGCGGGTCTCACCGCTGGGGCCCGCACCTATATCGGGAAAGGAGCCCCGCAAGGTGGTGGCTGGAGGACTCCGGTCCGGCCACCACTAAGCCGGCTCCCCATAGAAGTGAATGGGAGCGTACCGCTCCCATTCATTTTTATGGTGGCCGACGGAAATAGCTGAGCCAGCGCTCGGTTATTTTTGCCGGCTCCATACAAAATGAATGAAGGACGGTTGCGCATGCACAGCGTGCCCTCCTTCACTAGCGGGGCTCCGTTCTCGATATAGGTGCGGGTCCCAGCGGTGGGACCTGCACCTATAAGTTAATGGGGGCATATCCTAGCAATATGCCCCTATTGTCCATGATGAGACAATCCCTTTAAAGGGGCAGGCGGACATTCCATCTGCATCCGGCAGGCTGTTCTCTACCGGAACTCACACCGAAGGTGTGAAACTAGCCTTAGACATCCTTCATAATAAATAAGCCTTCGTTTTCTCAAGTTTCTAGGAGTGGCAATTTTTGGCCAGGATCACAGAGATTTTTAGTCAAAATTGCCTATTACTCAAAATAATGAACATGAATATGCTAGTTGTGTAGTAATACTAAAATCAGAAATGTATCAATGCATATCTTGGCAGGTTTGCCATTTCACACTCTGGAAAACTGGCAACAAGCCTAGATAGAGTGGTCATAGCACAATGGCTATCACACAGGCTCCCTAGGGACAGACAAATATAATATATTGGTTTTACTTATATATACACACCAAGTACACCTACAAAAGACCGTACAACACACAAAATATATAAAATACATTGTTTATTAGATCACAATCCCAAGTCACATAAATAAAACTATCCCCTACATAGTCATTATGGAGAAGAATGTGTGCGTGTGTTGGGGGAGAATGTATATTTCGTCGCTCAGGAAAATATTTTTATATTTGAATAGTTTATTTTTAGGGGCACCAATACCTATTGTTTATTTTTACATTGAAAAAAACAAAAAACTGGGGAATGGAGCGATTTAAATTTTTATGTTTTTTTTTTCTTAAAACAATAAATAAAAAAAAAAAATTCATCACTGTCATTTTTAGTGCCCTTAGGGAACTTGAATATGTGACCTGATTGGTTATAACAGACTGCAATAGAACAGTATTGTGGTTTATGGGATTTTTACAGGCTGCTTGTCACGCCGTGCCTTGGGCACGAATTTGCAGACAGTTTGCCACGACAGGCCTGGGAGTCTGCGATTTTGTGCGGGGGGCTCCAATCAGAGGGTGCGCCCTCCCTCAGTCTAACCTCTCAGATGCCGCAGTCACTATTGTATATAAGTATATATTTTGATTACCGTATATTTTTGTTTGCCATATAGTCTTTTTGTAGGTGTATTTACTGATGGTTGGGTCCTATATGGTTCTTTATAGCTATTTGATGTAGATAGGTGTGCACTTCATATACTAGGTAACCAGCTTTCAGCAGTTAAATTACAAGAAATAAGCTTATGACTGAAAGTTACAGACAGAAAGCTATTTTCCACTCTGGAAAAGTATCAAAATGCCTAAAAACTAAAATTGTTATTTGCCGTGACCAGACATCTTATGATAGGATTAACAAGGCAACTCTCCAACATAATGTGGCATGAGTCCTCACAAGACAAATGATTAGTGTCTGGATACAACTAAACAGGATATTCTCTTTAGGCTCCATTCACACATCCGCAATTCCATTCTGCATTTTGCGGAACGGAATTGCGAACCCATACATTTCTATGGGGCCGCACGTTGTGCGGCCCCGATACGGAATTGCAGACCCGCACTTCCGGGTCCGCAATTCCGATCCTGAAAAAAATAGAACATGTCCTATTCTTGTCCGCAATAGCCGACAAGAATAGGCATATTCCCTTAGTGCCGGCAATGTGCGGTCCGCAAAATGCGGAACGCACATTGCCGCTGTCCGTGTTTTGCGGATCCGCAAAACACACAGATGTGTGAATGAACCCTTTTCAGAATACTGATGGTCTGATCATCAATATCAGATCAGCGGTGGGTGATTCTCAGCACCCCTGACAATCAGCTGTTTGAGGAGGCCGCAGCTCTTTTGCAAATGCCGTGACCTCTTGATTGTTTATATCACACCGTCTACTAATGACAGTGCTGAGTGTTATGGCAGCTTTGTCATGTGCAAGTAGACTGCGCTATATAAATAATGAGGAGGCCACAGCCCGTTCAGAGGTGCTGAAAATCCCACCTATCTGGGACTGATGGCCTAACCTGAGGATAGCCCATCAATATCCTTATCCAGGGATACCCATTTAATAATTCCCAGCATTTAAAGAGGTTGCCCGGGTTCAGCATATCCCCATCTTCACCCCTCCGGCCCCCCTAACATGTGCTTCGGGGCATTTCATGCTCAGATTATCTCCCTTGTCCTGCACTGTATCGCACAGGGCAAAGGCTTTTTTGTTTATATTATTACACTGCAATACCTCCACATGACCACGGCAGCCAATCACTAGCCTCAGTGTCATATATGGCATGGGACCACCTGGGCAAGGGATTTGGGCTGCAAAGGTCATTCGGATGTACACCACTGCAGAAAAATGCAGAAAGCTGCCAGGACCAATCAGAATAGCAGTGTTCGAGCTGCAGATAATACTTAAAGGGGTTGTATATTGATGACCTAACCTCAGGATAGGTCATCAATATCCGATTGGTGGAGATCCAACACCAGCACTGATCAACTGTTTGATGAGGAGGCGGCACTCCATGTGAGTGTTACGTCCTCTTCATTACATCGCCCGACATTTTTTCAATGTCATGCTATATAAGACATAATACAACTGGATCAGTTCATGACGGATGCATGCGGTTGTATTATTGTAATGGAAGCGTTTTTGCAGATCCATGATGGATCCGCAAAAAACGCTAGTGTGAAAGTAGCCTTAGGCTACTTTCACACTTGCACTTTGGCTTTCCGTTTGCGAGATCCGTTTCAGGGCTCTCACAAGCGCTCCAAAACGGATCAGTTTTGTCCTAATACATTCTGAATGGATAAGGATCTGCTCAGAATGCATCAGTTTGCCTCCGTTCCGCTTTGGAGGCGAACACCAAAACGCTGATTGCAGCGTTTGGGTGTCCATCTGACGAAACTGAGCCAAACGGATCTGTTCTGACACACAATGTAAGTCAATGGGGACGGATCCGTTTTCTCTGACAATAGAAAACGGATCCGTCCCCCATTGACTTTCAATGGTGTTCAAGACGGGTCAGTTTTGGCAATGTTAACGATAACACAAGCGGATCCGTTCTGAACGGATGCATGCGGTTGTATTATCGGTGCGGATCCGTCTGTGTGAAAGTAGCCTTACTAATAATAATGTGGCTGAAGTACGTGTTTATGGCTTTTTAGTAGTTTAGAGATGAGGTTATTAGATGACCAGGACAAAGTGAAAGTACCAGTCACACAGCTAGAACAGTTAACCCTTTGTGACAGAACGCCTCAATATTTTTAATAAAGGGCAATTGAAAATAATATTTTTAGCCAACAATGAGTAAAATGCAAACAAAAATTGCCACCGAAGTTGTACAAAGCCTTTAAGCAATGTCTTTATTTTTTTTTAATCTTAGAATGTGCTCTGCGCTTAGCGTCATTTCTTAACCCCTTCCCTGGTGAAGAAATACATCCTAGCTTCCAATGCACCATGCCACCAGAATCACACTGTTCATACTGACTATTTACTGACACTAAATGTTCCTAATGGATCCAGTGACTATAAAATGGGGTCTATTGGGTTTCGCCATAGTGTCCATTATTTTACCAGACAAAACATTATTTTGCCTGCTATTTTTAATGAACTCAGTGATAAAGGCCACTAAAGGAAGCTCCAATACAGGTGTGAACTGTATCTTCCATTGTAGACTGCATAGCTGACTGCCTAAACAAGTCAACCACCGATCATTACTCACTACTACTTAACCTGCAGTGCCAGCCTGCTAGCATCCATAGTCCAACTATAGGATGTCGGGAAGAATTCCAAAATTTACCAGCATCCCTGATGAAGAGCCCGTCTTACCATCATACTGGTCTCAACAATATTGAGCGTGCCAACACCGAGACACAAATAACACCTATGATGTGCTCTGCACAACTATAGTACAATATGTGTGAGCTTGATAAAGACCAGCGTGATCGAAACGTTGCTGCATTCAGTGTAAATAAATTCCAGAGGATATTGAATCGTTGGAGTTCTGCGGTTATTTCATCTTTGATTGTGCTCTGCACAAAGCATTATAAAATAACAGTCACTAGCAACCAAAACAAAGGCCATCCATGAACGCAAGTAATTTTACCAAGGCAACATGCCAGATAGAAAAATCTCACTGGGCAGAGCAGGCATGC
This sequence comes from Bufo bufo, assembly GCF_905171765.1. Lineage (NCBI taxonomy): Eukaryota > Metazoa > Chordata > Amphibia > Anura > Bufonidae > Bufo > Bufo bufo. The sequence goes on along the minus strand of NC_053390.1, from coordinate 441,555,035 downwards.
AGTGAGACAGATGGTGGAAACTCTTAGTAATCAATTACTTATGTACGGCCATAAGGTTTCATTTCTCAGTGCATGCTTATAACACCAGTTCACAAGTTAAAACGTACGGCTATAAAATAAAAAAAGAATTAAAAAAAAAGGAAGGAGAATGAGATCTGTGCTCCTAAACCTTGGTTTCGTCATCTCATTTAGGCTACTTTCAGACTTGCGGCAGAGTGATCCAGCAAGACGTATGCCAACTGATGGCATTTGTAAGACCGATCAGTCTTAAAAATGCCTGATCAGTCAGAAAAATGCATTGAAATGCCGGATCCATCTTTCCGGTGTCATCCGGCATTTATTTTCTTCACCTTTTTTTTCAGGAAGGACGGAAATTCAGTAAGTCTTCAGTCTTTTTTCGCTGGAGATAAAACCGTAGCATGCTGCGGTTTTATCTTTTGCCTGATCAGTCAAAACCACTGAACTGAAGACATCCTGAACGGATTGCTCTCCATTCAGAATGCATTAGGATAAAACTGATCAGTTCTTTTCCGGTATAGAGCCTCTAGGACGGAGCTCGATGCCGGAAAAGAACAACGCAAGTGTGAAAGTACCCTTGGTGCCAAAATCTGCCATATCTGATCTGGGTTTTGGAAATTCCATTCACATGTAATGCAGTTTATGTATAGACTCAAAGGGAGAGTCTGAATGGGCACCACAGAAGAGTAAAAGGTAACATATGATCATTCTCCTGACCTGACCAAAACTGCATACTCTGACACCACAACATGAAAATGAAGGGTCAGATACAAGAAAACATTGGGGTCATTTATCAAACTGGTGTAAACTAGAACTGGCTTAGTTGCCCATAGCAAATAGATTCCACCTTTCATTTTGGACAGCTCCTTCGGAAAACGAAAGGTGGAATCTGGTTGCTATGGGCAACTAAGCCAGTTCTACTTTACACTAGTTTGATATATAACCCCCATTGTGCTTAACCACCTCCGGACCGCCTAACGCAGGATCGCGTTCCGGAGGCGGCAGCCCTGCGCAGAGTCACGCATATATGCGTCATCTCGCGATGGCCGAGATTTCCTGTGAACGCGCGCACACAGGCGCGCGCGCTCACAGGAACGGAAGGTAAGAGAGTTGATCTCCAGCCTGCCAGCGGCGATCGTTCGCTGGCAGGCTGGAGATGTGATTTTTTTTAACCCCTAACAGGTATATTAGACGCTGTTTTGATAACAGCGTCTAATATACCTGCTACCTGGTCCTCTGGTGGTCCCATTTGTTTGGATCGACCACCAGAGGACACAGGTAGCTCAGTAAAGTCCCACCAAGCACCACTACACTACACTACACCCCCCCCCCCCCCCCGTCACTTATTAACCCCTTATTAGCCCCTGATCACCCCATATAGACTCCCTGATCACCCCCCTGTCATTGATTACCCCCCTGTAAAGCTCCATTCAGATGTCCGCATGATTTTTACGGATCCACTGATAGATGGATCGGATCCGCAAAACGCATCCGGACGTCTGAATGAAGCCTTACAGGGGTGTGATCAATGACTGTGGTTATCACCCCATATAGACTCCCTGATCACCCCCCCTGTCATTGATTACACCCCTGTCATTGATCAACCCCCTGTAAAGCTCCATTCAGACGTCCGCATGATTTTTACGGATCCACTGATAGATAGATCGGATCCGCAAAACGCATCCGGACGTCTGAATGAAGCCTTACAGGGGCATGATCAATGACTGTGGTGATCACCCCATATAGACTCCCTGATCACCCCCCTGTCATTGATCACCCCCCTGTAAAGCTCCATTCAGATGTCCGCATGATTTTTACGGATGCACTGATAGATGGATCCGATCCGCAAAACGCATCCGGACGTCTGAATGAAGCCTTACAGGGGCATGATCAATGACTGTGGTGATCACCCCATATAGACTCCCTGATCACCCCCCTGTCATTGATCAGCCCCCTGTAAAGCTCCATTCAGATGTCCGCATGATTTTTACGGATGCACTGATAGATGGATCCGATCCGCAAAACGCATCCGGACGTCTGAATGAAGCCTTACAGGGGCATGATCAATGACTGTGGTGATCACCCCATATAGACTCCCTGATCACCCCCCTGTAAAGCTCCATTCAGATGTCCGCATGATTTTTACGGATGCACTGATAGATGGATCGGATCCGCAAAACGCATCCGGACGTCTGAATGAAGCCTTACAGGGGCATGATCAATGACTGTGGTGATCACCCCATATAGACTCCCTGATCACCCCCCTGTAAAGCTCCATTCAGATGTCCGCATGATTTTTACGGATGCACTGATAGATGGATCCGATCCGCAAAACGCATCCGGACGTCTGAATGAAGCCTTACAGGGGCATGATCAATGACTGTGGTGATCACCCCATATAGACTCCCTGATCAACCCCCCTGTCATTGATCAACCCCCCTGTCATTGATCAACCCCCCTGTCATTGATCAACCCCCCTGTCATTGATCAACCCCCCTGTCATTGATCAACCCCCCTGTCATTGATCAACCCCCCTGTCATTGATTACCCCCCTGTCATTGATTACCCCCCTGTAAAGCTCCATTCAGACGTCCGCATGATTTTTACGGATCCACTGATAGATGGATCGGATCCGCAAAACGCATCCGGACGTCTGAATAAAGCCTTACAGGGGCGTGATCAATGACTGTGGTTATCACCCCATATAGACTCCCTGATCAACCCCCCTGTCATTGATCAACCCCCCTGTCATTGATCAACCCCCCTGTCATTGATCAACCCCCCTGTCATTGATCAACCCCCCGTAAGGCTCCATTCAGATATTTTTTTGGCCCAAGTTAGCAGAATTTTTTTTTTTTTTTCTTACAAAGTCTCATATTCCACTAACTTGTGTCAAAAAATAAAATCTCACATGAACTCACCATACCCCTCACGGAATCCAAATGCGTAAAATTTTTTAGACATTTATATTCCAGACTTCTTCTCACGCTTTAGGGCCCCTAGAATGCCAGGGCAGTATAAATACCCCACATGTGACCCCATTTCGGAAAGAAGACACCCCCAGGTATTCCGTGAGGGGCATATTGAGTCCATGAAAGATTGAAATTTTTGTCCCAAGTTAGCGGAACGGGAGACTTTGTGAGAAAAAAATTAAAAATATCAATTTCCGCTAACTTGTGCCAAAAAAAAAAAATTTCTATGAACTCGCCATGCCCCTCATTGAATACCTTGGGGTGTCTTCTTTCCAAAATGGGGTCACATGTGGGGTATTTATACTGCCCTGGCATTCTAGGGGCCCCAAAGCGTGAGAAGAAGTCTGGTATCCAAATGTCTAAAAATGCCCTCCTAAAAGGAATTTGGGCACCTTTGCGCATCTAGGCTGCAAAAAAGTGTCACACATCTGGTATCGCCGTACTCAGGAGAAGTTGGGGAATGTGTTTTGGGGTGTCATTTTACATATACCCATGCTGGGTGAGAGAAATATCTTGGTCAAATGCCAACTTTGTATAAAAAAATGGGAAAAGTTGTCTTTTGCCAAGATATTTCTCTCACCCAGCATGGGTATATGTAAAATGACACCCCAAAACACATTCCCCAACTTCTCCTGAATACGGCGATACCACATGTGTGACACTTTTTTGCAGCCTAGGTGGGCAAAGGGGCCCATATTCCAAAGAGCACCTTTAGGATTTCACAGGTCATTTACCTACTTACCACACATTAGGGCCCCTGGAAAATGCCAGGGCAGTATAACTACCCCACAAGTGACCCCATTTTGGAAAGAAGACACCCCAAGGTATTCCGTGAGGGGCATGGCGAGTTCCTAGAATTTTTTATTTTTTGTCACAAGTTAGTGGAAAATGCTTATTTTTTTTTTTTTTTTTTTTTTTTCATACAAAGTCTCATATTCCACTAACTTGTGACAAAAAATAAAAAGTTCCATGAACTCACTATGCCCATCAGCGAATACCTTGGGGTCTCTTCTTTCCAAAATGGGGTCACTTGTGGGGTAGTTATACTGCCCTGGCATTCTAGGGGCCCAAATGTGTGGTAAGGAGTTTGAAATCAAATTCTGTAAAAAATGACCTGTGAAATCCGAAAGGTGCTCTTTTGAATATGGGCCCCTTTGCCCACCTAGGCTGCAAAAAAGTGTCACACATCTGGTATCTCCGTAATCGGGAGAAGTTGGGGAATGTGTTTTGGGGTGTCATTTTACATATACCCATGCTGGGTGAGAGAAATATCTTGGCAAAAGACAACTTTTCCCATTTTTTTATAAAAAGTTGGCATTTGACCAAGATATTTATCTCACCCAGCATGGGTATATGTAAAAAGACACCCCAAAACACATTCCTCAACTTCTCCTGAATACAGAGATACCAGATGTGTGACACTTTTTTGCAGCCTAGGTGGGCAAAGGGGCCCACATTCCAAAGAGCACCTTTCGGATTTCACAGGTCATTTACCTACTTACCACACATTTGGGCCCCTAGAATGCCAGGGCAGTATAACTACCCCACAAGTGACCCCATTTTGGAAAGAAGAGACCCCAAGGTATTCGCTGATGGGCATAGTGAGTTCATGGAAGTTTTTATTTTTCGTCACAAGTTTGTGGAATATGAGACTTTGTATGAAAAAAAAAAATAAAAAAAAAAATCATCATTTTCCACTAACTTGTGACAAAAAATAAAAAATTCTAGGAACTCCCCATGCCCCTCACGGAATACCTTGGGGTGTCTTCTTTCCAAAATGGGGTCACTTGTGGGGTAGTTATACTGCCCTGGTATTCTAGGGGCCCAAATGTGTGGTAAGGAGTTTGAAATCAAATTCAGGAAAAAATGAGGAGTGAAATCCGAAAGGTGCTCTTTGGAATATGGGCCCCTTTGCCCACCTAGGCTGCAAAAAAGTGTCACACATCTGGTATCCCCGTACTCAGGAGAAGTTGAGGAATGTGTTTTGGGGTGTCTTTTTACATATACCCATGCTGGGTGAGATAAATATATTGGTCAAATGACAACTTTGTATAAAAAAATGGGAAAAGTTGTCTTTTGCCAAGATATTTCTCTCACCCAGCATGGGTATATATAAAATGACACCCCAAAACACATTCCCCACCTTCTCCTGAGTACGGAGATACCAGATGTGTGACACTTTTTTGCAGCCTAGGTGGGCAAAGGGGCCCATATTCCAAAGAGCACCTTTCGGATTTCACAGGTCATTTTTTACAGAATTTGATTTCAAACTCCTTACCACACATTTGGGCCCCTAGAATGCCAGGGCAGTATAACTACCCCACAAGTGACCCCATTTTGGAAAGAAGAGACCCCAAGGTATTCGCTGATGGGCATAGTGAGTTCATAGAACTTTTTATTTTTTGTCACAAGTTAGTGGAATATGAGACTTTGTAAGAAAAAAAAAAAAAAAAAAAACATAATTTTCCGCTAACTTGTGACAAAAAATAAAAAGTTCTATGAACTCACTATGCCCATCAGCGAATACCTTAGGGTGTGTACTTTCAGAAATGGGGTCATTTGTGGGGTGTTTGTACTGTCTGGGCATTGTAGAACCTCAGGAAACATGACAGGTGCTCAGAAAGTCAGAGCTGCTTCAAAAAGCGGAAATTCACATTTTTGTACCATAGTTTGTAAACGCTATAACTTTTACCCAAACCATTTTTTTTTTATCAAAGACATGTAGAACTATAAATTTAGAGCAAAATTTCTATATGGATGTCGTTTTTTTTGCAAAATTTTACAACTGAAAGTGAAAAATGTCATTTTTTTGCAAAAAAATCGTTAAATTTCGATTAACAAAAAAAGTAAAAATGTCAGCAGCAATGAAATACCACCAAATGAAAGCTCTATTAGTGAGAAGAAAAGGAGGTAAAATTCATTTGGGTGGTAAGTTGTATGACCGAGCAATAAACCGTGAAAGTAGTGTAGGTCAGAAGTGTAAAAAGTGGCCTGGTCTTTCAGGGTGTTTAAGCACTGGGGGCTGAAGTGGTTAAAGGCTTTGGATACCTTTCACATGGAAAAAAAAAAAATTTTTTAATAGATAGTGGTAATCTAGCGTTAAAAATAAATTGAAAATTAACAAAGGAATGAAGATTAAACCTTAGTTCAGACCCACTTATAAGCAGTCCTAGTTTCAGACTTTTTAAATTCATCATAGCTCTGAAAAGGATTGCCCAAGGTCAGAAAAACATGGTTGCTTTCTTCCGAAAACAGCAACACACCTGTCCATAGTTTGTGTCTAGTATTGCAGTTCAGCTGCATTAAAGGGGTTGTCTCATCACAGACAATGGGGGCATATAGCTATGATATGCCCCCATTGTCTAATAGGTGTGGGTCTCACCGCTGGGACCTGCACCTATATTGAGAACGGAGCACCGAAAGTCATGGAGGGCGCACTGCGCATGCGCAGCAGCCCTCCATTTATTTTCTATGGGGCCATCGAAAATAGCCGGCAGTGTCCGGTCATGCGCGTTGCGTTCTATTCTCTTCTATGGGGTGGCTGAACCAGAGTCCCCCAGCCACCACCTTGCGGGACTCCGTTCCTAGCGATATGCCTCCATTGTCTGTGATGAGACAACCCCTTTAAGGGGCTTGTGTGGAACATCACTATCATTTGGGCAGGGATTCTGAGGTGATCATGGGAGGCCTGGTTGTGATGTCAGAGGAAACAGTCTCCACAGAGGGTGCAGTCACGTGACCACTCTCCCGTTCTCCAGAGTGAGACAGAAAAGGTAGCGCAAGCACATTGGTAAGTTGCAGGGTGTGGCAGGGGAAGCACAAGGAAAGGAAAAAATGTATACCTGGATAACCCGCTTAAGGTAAATGCAGCTAAATTGCAATACCACACACCACACACAGATAGGTGTAGCGCTATTTTCGGAAAAAAGCAGCCGTGCTTTTTGAATCCGGGACAACCCCTTTATGGGATCATGCATACAAAAGTATTTTTTGTCTGTGTCCATTCCGTTTTTATCCACCCCGTATGCGGAACCATTTATTTCAATAGGGCCGTGAAAAAAAACGGAAATGAAGTGTGCTTTCCATGTACGTATGTCCACATGGCCGTTCCACAAAAAAAATAGAACATGTCCTATTATTGTCCGTTTCGCAGACAAGGATAGGACATTTCTTCAGGAGCCAAAGATAAATGGTGGCATGCTCTCAGATGGAATCCGTGTTTTGCGGACCTCAAAACACTTACAGCTGTGTGCATAAGCCCTACGTCAGGTTCAGCACCTGCAGTGCACTCAGAAAGTCTTCAGACCCTTTCACTTTTTTCATATTTTATGTTGAGGCCTTGTGCTGAAAAAAGATTTCCATCAATTTCTCCATCAATTTGCACTCAATACCCCATAATGAGAAAGTGAAAACAGAATTTTCGAAATGTTTACAAATTTATGAAAAAAAGAAAAAAACTATGGGTGCCTTCACATGCGGCAGGGAAAAGGACCTTGGTTATAGGAGTGACTAAGAACCCAATGGTCACTCTAGCTCAACTCCAATGATCCTGTGTGCAGATTGGAGAAACTTCCAGAAGGTTAACTATCGCTGGAGTACTCCACCAATCAGAGCTTTATGGCTGAGTAGCCAGAGAGAAGCCTTTCCTCAGTAAAAGACACATGGAAGCATCTAAAAGACTTTCAGACTGTAAAAAAACAAGATCTGGTTTGATGAAACCAAGATTGAACCTTTTGCCCTCAACGCTAAGCATCATGTCTGGATGAAACCAAGCACTGCCATACCATTCCTACAATGAAGCATGGTGGTGGCATGTTTCAGTGGCTGGGACAGAGAAACTGGTCAGGGTTGAAGGAAAACTCAATGAGCAAAAGTACTGAGATATTCTTAATGAAAACCTGATTCAGAGTGCTCTGGTCCTCAGACTGGGCCAAAAGTTTACCTTCCAACAAGACGATGACCCTAAGCACACAAACAAGACAGGAGTGGCTTAGGGACAAGTCTGTAAATGTCCTTGAGTGGACCAGCCAGAGCGCTGAACCCAATTGAAAATCTCTGGAGAGACCCGAAAATGGCTGACCACTGATGGTCCCTATCCAACCTGACAGAGGATCTGCAAAGAAGAATGGCCGAAAATCTCAAATCCATGATGCAACTTTGTGGCATCATACCCAAGACAACTGTAATCGCTGTACAGGCTGCAGGGGGAGGAAGCCAGTACTAGATCCTTCTCTCTCCTTCTCAAACAGTAAATGACCCTAGAAGGAGGGTAACATGTATTTCTGTTCATGTTATCAATCCCCCTCATCAGAGAGCATACTTGCATCTGATTCTCACATAATGGGGGTCTTTGCTTTCTAATCACCCCGTTCATTGGTGTCATGACCATTACGTTTACCAGCTTCTGAATCACCATGCCAAATACTTAGCACAAAACACACCAATAAAGTTTACATTTTAAACTGCCCCTGTCCTATCACCCGATCTGTAGAATAAAATACACAGACTGATTCTCTAGCGATACCCATAACATGCTGCGGTAATAGATTTTCAGGAAAGACATTTCTATTAGGGCTCTTTCACACCTGCGTTCTTGTCTTCCGGCATAGAGTTCCGTCGTCGGGACTCTATGCCGGAAGAATACTGATCAGGATTATCCTAATGCATTCTGAATGGAGAGTAATCCGTTCAGGATGCATCAGGATGTCTTCAGTTCCGGTACGGAACGTTTTTTGGCCGGAGAAAATACCGCAGCATGCTGCGCTTTTTGCTCCGGCCAAAAATCCTGAAGACTTGCCGCAAGGCCGGATCCGGGATCAATGCCCATTGAAAGGCATTGATCCGGATCCGGCCTTAAGCTAAACGTCGTTTCGGCGCATTGCCGGACCCGACGTTTAGCTTTTTCTGAATAGTTACCATGGCTGCCGGGACGCTAAAGTCCTGACAGCCATGGTAAGTGTAGCGGGGAGCGGAGGAGCAGTGTACTTACCGTCCGTGCGGCTCCCCGGGCGCTCCAGAGTGACGTCAGGGCGCCCCAAGCGCATGGATCACGTGATCACATGGATCACGTCATCCATGCGCATGGGGCGCTCTGACGTCATTCTGGAGCGCCCGGGGAGCCGCACGGACTGTAAGTATACCGCTCCCCTGCTCCCCGCTCCTACTATGGCAACCAGGACTTTAATAGCGTCCTGGGTGCCATAGTAACACTGAAAGCATTTGGAAGACGGTTCCGTCTTCAAATGCTTTCAGTACACTTGCGTTGTTACGGATCCGGCAGGCACCTCCGGCAACGGAAGTGCATGCCGGATCCCAACAACGCAAGTGTGAAAGAGGCCTTACTGACTGTTTTCAATAACCAAAAACAGTATTCAGACCTTTCAGACAGGTGAAACAAAGGGGCTTTTCTTGTGCCCATATTATGGCGGTATAACATAGACCTCTCACAGTTCTGCACACGACCACATGTTTGGTCCACATCCGATCCCCATTTTTGGACCTATTCATTTCAACGGGGCTGCAAAAGACTGTGGCCCTGATTTATCATACCTTCTCTCCAGAATTCTGGCATCAAAAAGTCACAAAATAGGGCTTTTGCTACTTTTTTGCACTCCCTTGCACAAAATTTATGCGATTGTAAAAAGTTGCACATTTTTGCGCACTCACTTGTGCAAAATTTTGCATGTGTACACCACTCACTCCAGTTTTGTAATATGGGTGGAAAAGTGGGTGTGGTTAGCTACATTAATGAGTTTCACTCCAGATTTATCATTGAGACTTTTTTTTAAAAGTCGCGAAATAGTCGCAGTCTCACTCAAGTAGGAGGGTGGAGAAGGAAAAGTGGAGGAGCTTCTCTAGACAAAGGTATTAGGTTTATAGACAAGACAAAATTTATCAAGTAACATGAGACATTTGATAAATGTGGCACAAAGTACTCCGACGCAGACGGAAGCAAAACAGACTTCAAATATTCTTCTCATGATAAATTCCCCCCCTCCGTGTGCTGTCCACATCCATATGTCCTGCCCCACAAAAAAGACACGTCCCATTCTTGTCTATTTTGTGGACAAGGATAGAACATTTCTATTGACGTGAAAAAGAAACTGTCAGCATGCACACGGCCAGGATCCGCGATTTGCAGACCGCAGAACGTATAGGGTCGTGTGCATCAGTTCTTAGTGCATTACATTAGGTTTAGGTATTTATCATTGTTAATTATTAGGATTACAGTTTGTATAGGGGGATGGGAATTCTATAATACATAATTCCCAATATTTCATGAAAATGCTTTTATTTTATTTATTTTTTTAAACACGTACAGCATTAAAGGGGTTGTCCGGGTTCAGAGCTGAACCCGGACATACCCTTATTTTCACCCAGACAGCCCCCCTGGGGCTAGCATCGGAGCATCTCATGCTCCGATGCGCTCCCTTGCCCTGCGCTAAATCGCACAGGCTCTTTTGTTTTCAATAACACACTGCCGGGCGGAAACTTCCGCCCGGTAGTGCGTTCGGTGACGTCACTGGCTCTAATGGGCGGGCTTTAGCGCTGCGCTAGCCATTTAACTGGCTAGGGCAGCGCTAAATCCCGCCCCATCAGTGCCGGTGACGTCACCGGGCTTCCTGGCAGCCCCATGGAGAGCCCTGTACGTCACCGATGTAGCGCAGGGCAAAGGAGAGCATCGGAGAATGAACTGCTCTGATGCTCATGTCAGGGGGGCTGCCGGGGGGAAAATGGAGGGATGACCGGGTTCAGCTCTCAACCCGGACAACCCCTTTAAGTGTAGACGTGTGGGATGTATCAACGCCTCGCATCTTACAGTTTTTTGTCGCCTATAGTATGTATTTTAGTTACATTTGTGTCCAGTATGTGCTAATAACCACTGTTGCATGAAGGTGGTTGTGTGTATTATTGGGTTATATTTTTATACACGGCATGCTATGCGCTCTCAGAAATGATAGATTTTGGTGATCTAGAAGTGGTCTGCCACGTGGATGATGGTCATATATTACGTGGCCTCTGTCCAATGTTTTGTGGGTGAGTACACTTCTGGAATATATGTTTTTTGCACATTTCAATATATTATTTTTACATTAGGTGAAAACTTCTGCTCGGATGTTAGTTTTAGATGCATTATTATTTATTTATTTTTTTTAATTCCTGTTCGTCACAAAGTTACATGAAGGTGGACATGGCTGTCAGCAGTTCATCAAGGCAACTGAAATCATATACTTTGGTTTTGGGGGTGCGCTTACTTTTTAGGTGGTTACTTTTAGAAAACTCCCCGCTTAAAACCAGATTTTTGGTCTTTCCAGTTCTGGTGATTTTATGACGATATCTACATGTAAATTTAGGCCTGAGAGGTATGAGTGAACTTTTATTTTTAGGAGGTGTGCTGTATATAGCTTTCTGCTTGGTCACACTTTTTCTCACTAACACACACACATATACATGATAGATATATATATATATATATATATACACACACACAGTACAGACCAAAAGTTTGGACACACCTCACACTTCTTTATTTTCATGACTATGAAGGCATCAAAACTATGAATTAACACATGTGGAATTATATTCATAACAAACAAGTGTGAAACAACTGAAAATATGTCATATTCTAGGTTCTTCAAAGTAGCCACCTTTTGCTTTGATTACTGCTTTGCACACTCTTGGCATTCTCTTGATGAGCTTCAAGAGGTAGTCCCCTGAAATGGTTTTCACTTCACAGGTGTGCCCTGTCAGGTTTAATAAGTGGGATTTCTTGCCTTGTAAATGGGGTTGGGACCATCAGTGGCGTTGAGGAGAAGTCAGGTGGATACACAGCTGATAGTCCTACTGAATAGACTGTTAGAATTTGTATTATGGCAAGAAAAAAGCAGCTAAGTAAAGAAATACGAGTGGCCATCATTACTTTAAGAAATGAAGGTCAGTCAGTCAGTCAGCCGAGAAATTGGGAAAACTTTGAAAGTAAGGGCTATTTGACCATGAAGGAGAGTGATGGGGTGCTGTGCCAGATGACCTGGCCTCCACAGTCACCGGACCTGAACCCAATCGAGATGGTTTGGGGTGAGCTGGACCGCAGAGTGAAGACAAAAGGGCCAACAAGTGCTAAGCATCTCTGGGAACTCCTTCAAGACTGTTGGAAGACCATTTCAGGGGACTACCTCTTGAAGCTCATCAAGAGAATGCCAAGAGTGTGCATAACAGTAATCAAAGCAAAAGGTGGCTACTTTGAAGAACCTAGACTATGACATATTTTCAGTTGTTTCACACTTGTTTGTTATGTATATAATTCCATATGTGTTAATTCATAGTTTTGATGCCTTCATAGTCATGGAAATAAAGAAAACTCTGAATGAGAAGGTGTGTCCAAACTTTTGGTCTGTACTGTATATATAAAAATAATAAAAATAAAAAAAGACATTTTGACAATGTGCCGGGTGTCTACTTTCAGAAAATATGAGTATTGTGGGTTAGTATGATCTAGAGGTGAGCGAAGCGAGCTTCAGATGCTACATCCAAAGCCGATTCGCTAAAAATGTCACTATAATGCTGTACGGAAATCCATCTCCGTACTGTATTAGAATGTATGGGCTTTGATGAACCGAAATTAGTCATTCACAAAGCCGCGCAAGACTTCACTGAATAACTTTGGTAATTAATTACAGTTAAAAACCACTTCAAAACTTGGAACCGAACTCTGCTTCGTCTCCGAGTGGTAGCTTAGAGCTGAAGCAGAGTTCGGTTCCAAGGTTTTTCACTGTAATAATCAATTACCGAAGTTATTCAACAAAGTCTCGCGCGACTTCGTGAATAACTTACTGCTGCTCATTGGAGCCCATACATTCTAATACGGTACGGCGACAACTCTGAGATCGCCTTGACGTTTGGCGGATGGGCCCAAATAATTTTGTACAAAATGATTTGCCAAGCATCTCAGATTTATTAGCGTAGCATTTGCACAGAATACTTTCTATTATTTGGGCATTATTGCACTGGATTTGGTTTGCAGAGTGCTGTTGCAGTCTATATTTTTTTGCCTTTGTGCTTTCAGCCATGGCAACGCGCACTGGATGTGCTGACTGACCCCCAATTTTTCTTTGGAGACAACTCTCCGTACAGTATTATAACTCATTTTTTAGCGATGTAGCATCCGAATTCGCTTCACTCATCTCTAGTATGCTTGTTTTTATTAGGCTACTTTCACACTCGCGTTCTGTGCGGATACGTCATGGACGGATCCGTTTGTATTATCTGTAAAATAGCCAAGACGGATCCGTCTTGAACACTATTGAAAGTCACTGGAGGACGGATCCGTTTTCTATTGTGCCAGATTGCGTCATGGAAAACGGATCCGTCCCCATTGACTTACATTGTGTGTCAGGACGGATCCGTTTGGCTCAGTTTCGTCAAACGGACATCAAAACTCTGCAAGCAGCATTATGGTGACCGCCTCCAAAGCGGAACGGAGGCAAGCTGATGATTCTGAGTGGATCCTTATCCATTCAGAATGCATTAGGGCAAAACTGATCCGTTTTGGAGCGCTTGTGAGAGCCCTGAACGAGTCTCACAAACAGAAAGCCTGAACGCCAGTGTGAAAGTATCCTTATTTGTACACATCGAAATTGCAGAAATCACCAAAACTCCATCAGAAGGGGCTTAGGACCGTGCTCTATGGCTGATTTGATCACGCTTTTTGCTGGATGACCCCTTTAAACAAAACTCAGCAAATATCTATGGCAGAAGTCTCTGCGCTGTGCCCAAAGGGTTTGAGTGGCACTGCCACCATGGAGTGGAGGGCTGGTTGACGCCTGAAGCCCTGGCACAGCCTGCCCTCTGCACTCCAGGACTGACAGGAGGAAGACGGAAGCCGCAGGGTACAACCACAGGAGCATGGGGCAGGGGCCACACAGCATCCCGGCTCCCGCACCAGGGCGAGGGTGCGCTCCAGACATCACCGCCAGTCCCCCGGGATCTCACCTCTCTTCAGCTCGCCCACTGCCCGCTTTACCAGGCCGGGTCCCCGGCACATCTCCCCGCAAAGTACCAGACAGGAGCAGCACGAATGCCCGGGACCCGCCCGAGTAGCCGCCATCTTGCATGTGACATCAACACGCAAAGCTGCACGGAGAATGAAGTCAGCGGCTGCCGGGGAGCGGGACACGCCCACTGAGGTCCCGGTTACGCCCCCTGCACACTGACACACAAGCCCTCAATCCGCTGGCAGTCACACGGTAACGGTTTGCCAGGAGTCCTACACTGAGGCTGCCTTCAGCACGTGACTGGATGAGCCAGCAGGAGCTTGTGACTGGAGTTAGCGGGGAACTTTTTTCATACGCGCTTTGTATGCAAAGTGTTTGTAGTAACCAATCATATCATTTGTTTTATTTTCAAACGCGGTCCTTGAAAATGAAAACCAGATTCCCATTGCTTGGTGTGGTGTATATCAGATGACTACTGCTATCCTACATACTATATGTATTCCATAGAGTTGCCTATGACCAGGGGCGGACTGGGAATTTAAAGGGGCCCTGGAAAAAAAGATAAAAGTGGCCCCATGTTGTACAGGCTAAACTGATAGAAGGTGGGGTCAACATGAGTAGTCGGGGTCAAAATACATAGCAGAACCAGATACCACAGTGCAGCACAATATACTGCCCCAGCAGAACAAGATACCACAGTGCAGCACAATATACTTCCCCAGCAGAACCAGATACCACAGTGCAGCACAATATACTGCCCCAGCAGAACCAGATATCACAGTGCAGCACAAGATACCGCCCCAGCAGAACCAGATACCACAGTGCAGCACAATATACTGCCCCAGCAGAGCCAAATACCACAGTGCAGCACAATATACTGCCCCAGCAGAGCCAAATACCACCGTGCAGCACAATATACTGCCCCAGCAGAACCAGATACCACAGTGCAGCACAATATACTGCCCCAGCAGAGCCAAATACCACAGTGCAGCACAATATACTGCCCCAGCAGAGCCAAATACCACCGTGCAGCACAATATACTGCCCCAGCAGAACCAGATACCACAGTGCAGCACAATATACTGCCCCAGCAGAACCAGATACCTCAGTGCAGCACAATATACTGCCCCAGCAGAACCAGATACCGCAGTGCAGCACAATATACTGCCCCAGCAGAACCAAATACCACAGTGCAGCACAAGAAACCGCCCCAGCAGAACCAGATACCACCATGCAGCACAATATACCGCCCCAGCAGAACCAAATACCACAGTGCAGCACAATATACTGCCCCAGCAGAGCCAAATACCACCGTGCAGCACAATATACTGCCCCAGCAGAACCAGATACCACAGTGCAGCACAATATACTGCCCCAGCAGAACCAGATACCACAGTGCAGCACAATATACTGCCCCAGCAGAACCAGATACCACAGTGCAGCACAATATACTGCCCCAGCAGAACCAGATACCACCATGCAGCACAATATACTGCCCCAGCAGAACCAAATACCACAGTGCAGCACAATATACTGACCTAGCAGAGCCAAATACCACCGTGCAGCACAATATACTACCCCAGCAGAACCAGATACCACAGTGCAGCACAATATACTGCCCCAGCAGAACCAGATACCACAGTGCAGCACAATATACTGCCCCAGCAGAACCAGATACCACAGTGCAGCACAATATACTGCCCCAGCAGAGCCAGATACCACAGTGCAGCACAATATACTGCCCCAGCAGAACCAAATACCACAGTGCAGCACAATATACTGCCCCAGCAGAGCCAGATACCTCAGTGCAGCACAATATACTGCCCAAGCAGAGCCAAATACCACAGTGCAGCACAATATACTGCCCCAGCAGAGCCAGATACCACAGTGCAGCACAATATACTGCCCCAGCAGAGCCAAATACCACAGTGCAGCACAATATACTGCCCCAGCAGAACCAAATACCACAGTGCAGCACAATATACTGCCTCAGCAGAACCAAATATCACAGTGCAGCACAATATACTGCCCCAGCAGAACCAAATACCACAGTGCAGCACAATATACTGCCTCAGCAGAACCAGATACCACAGTGCAGCACAATATACTGCCCCAGCAGAACCAGATACCACAGTGCATCACAATATACTGCCCCAGCAGAACCAGATACCACAGTGCAGCACAATATACTGCCCCATCAGAACCAAATACCACAGTGTGGCACAATATACTGCCCCAGCAGAGCCAAATACCACAGTGCAGCACAATATACTGCCCCAGCAGAACCATATACCACAGTGCAGCACAATATACTGCCTCAGCAGAGCCAGATACCACAGTGCAGCACAATATACTGCCCCAGCAGAGCCAGATACCACAGTGCAGCACAATATACTGCCCCAGCAGAGCCAAATACCACAGTGCAGCACAATATACTGCCCCAGCAGAACCAAATACCACAGTGCAGCACAATATACTGCCCCAGCAGAACCAAATACCACAGTGCAGCACAATATACTTCCCCAGCAGAGCCAAATACCACAGTGCAGCACAATATACTGCCCCAGCAGAACCAGATACCACAGTGCAGCACAATATACTGCCCAAACAGAACCAAATACCACAGTGCAGCACAATATACTGCCCCAGCAGCACCAAATACCACAGTGCAGCACAATATACTGCCCCAGCAGCACCAAATACCACAGTGCAGCACAATATACTGCCCCAGCAGAACCAAATACCACAGTGCAGCACAATATACTGCCCCAGCAGCACCAAATACCACAGTGCAGCACAATATACTGCCCCAGCAGAACCAAATACCATAGTGCAGCACAATATACTGCCCCAGCAGAACCAAATACCACAGTGCTGCACAATATACTGCCCCAACAGAGCCAAATACCACCGTGCAGCACAATATACTGCCCCAGCAGAACCAAATACCACAGTGCAGCACAATATACTGCCCCAGCAGAACCAAATACCACAGTGCAGCACAATATACTGCCCCAGCAGAGCCAAATACCACAGTGCAGCACAATATACTGCCCCAGCAGAGCCAAATACCACAGTGCAGCACAATATACTGCCCCAGCAGAACCAGATACCACAGTGCAGCACAATATACTGCCCAAACAGAACCAAATACCACAGTGCAGCACAATATACTGCCCCAACAGCACCAAATACCACAGTGCAGCACAATATACTGCCCCAGCAGCACCAAATACCACAGTGCAGCACAATATACTGCCCCAGCAGAACCAAATACCACAGTGCAGCACAATATACTGCCCCAGCAGCACCAAATACCACAGTGCAGCACAATATACTGCCCCAGCAGAACCAAATACCATAGTGCAGCACAATATACTGCCCCAGCAGAACCAAATACCACAGTGTTGCACAATATACTGCCCCAGCAGAGCCAAATACCACCGTGCAGCACAATATACTGCCCCAGCAGAACCAAATACCACAGTGCAGCACAATATACTTCCCCAGCAGAGCCAAATACCACAGTGCAGCACAATATACTGCCCCAGCAGAACCAGATACCACAGTGCAGCACAATATACTCCCCAAACAGAACCAAATACCACAGTGCAGCACAATATACTGCCCCAGCAGCACCAAATACCACAGTGCAGCACAATATACTGCCCCAGCAGCACCAAATACCACAGTGCAGCACAATATACTGCCCCAGCAGAACCAGATACCACAGTGCAGCACAATATACTGCCCCAGCAGCACCAAATACCACAGTGCAGCACAATATACTGCCCCAGCAGAACCAAATACCATAGTGCAGCACAATATACTGCCCCAGCAGAACCAAATACCACAGTGCAGCACAATATACTGCCCCACCAGAGCCAAATACCACAGTGCAGCACAATATACTGCCCCAGCAGCACCAAATACCACAGTGCAGCACAATATACTGCCCCAGCAGCACCAAATACCACAGTGCAGCACAATATACTGCCCCAGCAGAACCAAATACCATAGTGCAGCACAATATACTGCCCCAGCAGAACCAAATACCACAGTGCTGCACAATATACTGCCCCAACAGAGCCAAATACCACCGTGCAGCACAATATACTGCCCCAGCAGAACCAAATACCACAGTGCAGCACAATATACTGCCCCAGCAGAACCAAATACCACAGTGCAGCACAATATACTGCCCCAGCAGAGCCAAATACCACAGTGCAGCACAATATACTGCCCCAGCAGAGCCAAATACCACAGTGCAGCACAATATACTGCCCCAGCAGCACCAAATACCACAGTGCAGCACAATATACTGCCCCAGCAGAACCAGATACCACAGGGCAGCACAATATACTGCCCAAACAGAACCAAATACCACAGTGCAGCACAATATACTGCCCCAACAGCACCAAATACCACAGTGCAGCACAATATACTGCCCCAGCAGCACCAAATACCACAGTGCAGCACAATATACTGCCCCAGCAGAACCAAATACCACAGTGCAGCACAATATACTGCCCCAGCAGCACCAAATACCACAGTGCAGCACAATATACTGCCCCAGCAGAACCAAATACCATAGTGCAGCACAATATACTGCCCCAGCAGAACCAAATACCACAGTGTTGCACAATATACTGCCCCAGCAGAGCCAAATACCACCGTGCAGCACAATATACTGCCCCAGCAGAACCAAATACCACAGTGCAGCACAATATACTTCCCCAGCAGAGCCAAATACCACAGTGCAGCACAATATACTGCCCCAGCAGAACCAGATACCACAGTGCAGCACAATATACTCCCCAAACAGAACCAAATACCACAGTGCAGCACAATATACTGCCCCAGCAGCACCAAATACCACAGTGCAGCACAATATACTGCCCCAGCAGCACCAAATACCACAGTGCAGCACAATATACTGCCCCAGCAGAACCAGATACCACAGTGCAGCACAATATACTGCCCCAGCAGCACCAAATACCACAGTGCAGCACAATATACTGCCCCAGCAGAACCAAATACCATAGTGCAGCACAATATACTGCCCCAGCAGAACCAAATACCACAGTGCAGCACAATATACTGCCCCACCAGAGCCAAATACCACAGTGCAGCACAATATACTGCCCCAGCAGCACCAAATACCACAGTGCAGCACAATATACTGCCCCAGCAGCACCAAATACCACAGTGCAGCACAATATACTGCCCCAGCAGAACCAAATACCATAGTGCAGCACAATATACTGCCCCAGCAGAACCAAATACCACAGTGCTGCACAATATACTGCCCCAACAGAGCCAAATACCACCGTGCAGCACAATATACTGCCCCAGCAGAACCAAATACCACAGTGCAGCACAATATACTGCCCCAGCAGAACCAAATACCACAGTGCAGCACAATATACTGCCCCAGCAGAGCCAAATACCACAGTGCAGCACAATATACTGCCCCAGCAGAGCCAAATACCACAGTGCAGCACAATATACTGCCCCAGCAGAACCAGATACCACAGTGCAGCACAATATACTGCCCAAACAGAACCAAATACCACAGTGCAGCACAATATACTGCCCCAGCAGCACCAAATACCACAGTGCAGCACAATATACTGCCCCAGCAGCACCAAATACCACAGTGCAGCACAATATACTGCCCCAGCAGAACCAAATACCACAGTGCAGCACAATATACTGCCCCAGCAGCACCAAATACCACAGTGCAGCACAATATACTGCCCCAGCAGAACCAAATACCATAGTGCAGCACAATATACTGCCCCAGCAGAACCAAATACCACAGTGCAGCACAATATACTGCCCCAGCAGAACCAAATACCACAGTGCAGCACAATATACTGCCCCAGCAGAACCAAATACCACAGTGCAGCACAATATACTGCCCCAGCAGAGCCAAATACCACAGTGCAGCACAATATACTGCCCCAGCAGAACCAAATACCACAGTGCAGCACAATATACTGCCCAGCAGAACCAAATACCACAGTGCAGCACAATATACTGCCCCAGCAGAACCAGATACCACGGTGCAGCACAATATACTGCCCCAGCAGAGCCAAATACCACAGTGCAGCACAATATACTGCCTCAGCAGAACCAGATATCACAGTGCAGCACAATATACTGCCCCAGCAGAACCAGATACCACAGTGCAGCACAATATAGTGCCCCAGCAGAACCAAATACCACAGTGCAGCACAATATACTGCCCCAGCAGAATCAGATACCACGGTGCAGCACAATATACTGCCTCAGCAGAACCATACCACAGAGCAGCACAATATACTGCCCCAGCAGAACCAAATACCACAGTGCAGCACAATATACTGCCCCAGCAGAGCCAAATACCACAGTGCAGCACAATATACTGCCCCAGCAGAACCAAATACCACAGTGCAGCACAATATACTGCCCCAGCAGCACCAAATACCACAGTGCAGCACAATATAATGCCCCAGCAGAACCAAATACCAGAGTGCAGCACAATATACTGCCCCAGCAGAACTAAATACCACAGTGCAGCACAATATACTGCCCCAGCAGCACCAAATACCACAGTGCAGCACAATATACTGCCCCAGCAGCACCAAATACCACAGTGCAGCACAATATACTGCCCCAGCAGAACCAAATACCACAGTGCAGCACAATATACTGCCCCAGCAGCACCAAATACCACAGTGCAGCACAATATACTGCCCCAGCAGAACCAAATACCACAGTGCAGCACAATATACTGCCCCAGCAGCACCAAATACCACAGTGCAGCACAATATACTGCCCCAGCAGAACCAAATACCATAGTGCAGCACAATATACTGCCCCAGCATAACCAAATACCACAGTGCAGCACAATATACTGCCCCAGCAGAACCAAATACCACAGTGCAGCACAATATACTGCCCCAGCAGAGCCAAATACCACAGTGCAGCACAATATACTGCCCCAGCAGAACCAAATACCACAGTGCAGCACAATATACTGCCCCAGCAGAACCAAATACCACAGTGCAGCACAATATACTGCCCCAGCAGAACCAGATACCACGGTGCAGCACAATATACTGCCCCAGCAGAGCCAAATACCACAGTGCAGCACAAAATACTGCCTCAGCAGAACCAGATATCACAGTGCAGCACAATATAGTGCCCCAGCACAGAACCAGATACCACAGTGCAGCACAATATAGTGCCCCAGCAGAACCAAATACCACAGTGCAGCACAATATACTGCCCCAGCAGAATCAGATACCACAGTGCAGCACAATATACTGCCCCAGCAGAACCATACCACAGAGCAGCACAATATACTGCCCCAGCAGAACCAAATACCACAGTGCAGCACAATATACTGCCCCAGCAGAACCAAATACCACGGTGCAGCACAATATACTGTCCCATCAGAACCAAATTCCACAGTGTGGCACAATATACTGCCCCAGCAGAACCAAATACCACAGTGCAGCACAATATACTGCCCCAGCAGAACCAGATACCACGGTGCAGCACAATATACTGCCCCAGCAGAGCCAAATACCACAGTGCAGCACAATATACTGCCTCAGCAGAACCAGATATCACAGTGCAGCACAATATACTGCCCCAGCAGAACCAGATACCACAGTGCAGCACAATATAGTGCCCCAGCAGAACCAAATACCACAGTGCTGCACAATATACTGCCCCAGCAGAACCAAATACCACGGTGCAGTACAATATACTGCCCCAGCAGAACCATACCACAGAGCAGCACAATATACTGCCCCAGCAGAACCAAATACCACAGTACAGCACAATATACTGCCCCAGCAGAACCAAATACCACGGTGCAGCACAATATACTGCCCCATCAGAACCAAATACCACAGTGTGGCACAATATACTGCCCTAGCAGAACCAAATACCACAGTGCAGCACAATATACTGCCCCAGCAGAACCAGATACCACAGTGCAGCATAATATACTGTTCCAGCAGAAGCAAGTACCATAGTGCAGCACAATATACTGTCTCAGCAGAACCAAATATCACAGTGCAGCACAATATACTGCCCCAGCAGAACCAAATACCACAGTGCAGCACAATATACTGCCCCAGCACTCCAAATATCACAGTGCAGCATTCTATACTGTCTCAGCAGAGAGTTTGCTGCACTGTGGTATTTATTTCTGCTGGAGTAGTAATTTCTTCTGCATTATGGTTTTGTGCTGTGATATTTGGTGCTGCTGAGGCAGTATATTGCGCTGCTCATTAGTATTTGGGACGCTACAGAACCATATACCAAAGTGCAGCACAATATACTGCTCTAGCAGCACAAAATATATCCCCAGAAGTTGCCCCTCTGTGGTGGCCAGTGCCAGTTGCCACGTTCTGTCCTCCTCCTCTAAGATCTGGAGTTAGGGTCTAAGGAGATTTGACGCAGGCCAAAGCAGCACGCCAGCCCTAACTTCAGCATGCTGCCTGGTCATAGAGGAGAATACAGCACCACATATCTTTTACATCCAGGGATCCTCTGATATAGATGATCTCTTTCCTCATCTTCTCCATTTGGGAAAGACAACTATGACAACATCTTTCACTCTCATCTCTGCAGAGTTTGCCACACAGACATTTAGATTCCTCAATTCTCCCCGCCTTCACAACACAAGCTCTTTATACTGCTGCCACTCCTATACTGTACTCTCCAAAGCCTCCAAATACTATAATAAAGATTATTTTTTTTGCCTTGAGTAATTATAATGCCCTCTATAGTGTCCCCAGTAATAATAATGCTCTTTACAGTGCCCCAGTAATAATGCTGCCTATAGTGTCCCCAGTAATATTAATGTAAATTATGTAATGTAAATGCAGCTAATTGTGACCAAAAAACTTTGTAAATTTTTTTTTTCTTTGCACCGACATATTCTGACCCCCATAACTTTTACAGAGATATGTGAGGGCTATTTTTTTGTGGAGTGATGTGTAGTTTTTATGAATATCATTTTGGAGCATGTGTGACTTTTTGATCAGGTGAATCAACAAAAAATGTCAAATCAACCATTTAGATTTTTTTCTATTATAGTGTTCACCGTACTGAGTAAATATTTTATAATTTGATGGTTAACCCCTTCCCGACATATGACGTAATTGTACCTCATGGCGGCAGGTGCGTTCCTGCCTTTTTTCGTACTATTACATCATGGTGATTGGGCGGGCACCGGAGAGGTGCGCGACCGATCACTGCAGGGGTCCAGCAGTCCCTGGTAGACGGGCCCCTGCTGTATCCGCCGGCATCGCTGTACAAGCCGATGCTGGCAGATTAACCCCTTCTATGCCGCGATCAGTGCTGACCACGACATAGAAGGGATTTGAGGCGGGTAAGGGAGCCCATCAAGTCCCCGCGCTGCTGTGACGGGGACCCGATGGGTGAGAAGGCAGCCCGATGCCGTGCAGAGGCTGCCCAATGCCCTGCACGGCATCGGGGCCTGCTTTCTACAGGTGCCCAAGAGATCCAGCCTCAGGCTCATCTCCTAGGCAACCTGTTAGTGTATTACTCTGTGTCATACACTAACAGGCAATGCATTACAATATAGATGTATTGTAATGCATTGCAGAGGGGATCAGACCCCCAAAGTGAAGTCCCAGAGTGGGACAGAAATAAAGTTTAAAAAAGAAAAAATGTCAAAAAAGGGTTTTTAATTAAAAAAAATTACGTTTCAAGTAAAAAAAGAAAAAAAAACGCCCCTTTCCCCTGATTTTATATAAAAAAAAGAAAACACACACACATATTAGGTATCGCCGCTTTATAAATATATCACATGATCCACCTCGTCTGATAAACACTGTAAAAAAAAAAACTTTAAAAAAAGCCATTTTTGTCACCTTACATCAAAAAAAGTGCAACACCAAGCGATCAAAAAGGTGTATGCGCCCCAAAATCGTACCAATCAAACCGTCACCTCATCCCGCAAAAATATAGCCCCTACCTAAGACAATCGCCCAAAAAATTAAAAAAGCTATAGCTCTCAGAACATGCAGACAGTAAAACATCATTTTTTTGGTTTCAAAAATGCAATTATTGTGTTAAAGTAAAATAAATAAATAAAAGTATACATATTAGATATCGTCGCGTCCATAACAACCATCTATATAAAAATATCACACAAATTAACCCCTCAGGTGAACACAGTAAAAAAAAATATAAAAACAATGCCAAAAAGGCAATTTTTTGTCACCTTATATCACAATAAATTGCAACACCAAGCGATCAAAAAAGTGTATGCCCCCAAAATAGTACCAATCAAACCGTCACCTTATCCCGCAAAAAATGATATCCTACCTAAAACAATCGCCTCTCAGACAATGGAGACACTAAAATATAATTTTTTTTGCTTCAAAATGCTATTATTGTGTTAAAGTGAAATAAATAAAAAAAAGTAGATCTGTTAGATATCGCCGTGTCCGTAACAACCTGCTCTATAAAAGTATCAGATGACCTAACTTCTCAGGTGAACACCGTAAAATAATAAAATAAAAACAGTGCCAAAAAAGCTATTTTTTGTCACCTAACATGATTTAAAGTTAAACACCAAGCGATCAAAAAGGCGTATGCCCCCCAAAATAGAACCAATTAAACCGTCATCTCATCCCGCAAAAAATGAGCCCCTACCTAAGACAATCGGTCAAAAAATAAAAAAGCTATGGCTCTCAGACTATGGAGACACTAAAACATAATTTTTTTTTGTTTCGAAAATGTTATTATTGTGTAAAACTTAAATAAGATAAAGCATGCATATTAGGCATTTCCACACCTGTAACGACCTGCTCTATAAAAATATCACATGACCTAACCCCTCAGGTGAACGCTGTAAAAATAAATAAATAAAAACTGTGCCAAAACAACCAATTTTTTTGGTCACCTTGCCTCATAAAGTGTAATAATGAATGATCAAAAAATCATATGTACCCAAAAATGGTACCAATAAAAATGTCAACTCTTACTGCAAAAAATGAGCTCCTGTACAAGACGATTGGCAGAAAAATTAAAAACAATATGGCGTTCAGAAAATGGAGACATATTTTTTTTTCAAAAATGCTTTATTATGTAAAACTGAAGCAAACAAACAAAGTAGACAAATTTGATATCACCGCATCCGTAACAACCTGCTCTATAAAAATAGCACATGATCTAACCTGTCAGATGAACGTTGTAAAAAATAAAAACAGTGCCAAAACAGCAATTTTTTGTTACCTTGCCTCACAAAAAACTTAATATAGAGCGATTAAAAATCATATGTATCCCAAAATACCGTAGTACCAATAAAACTGTCATCTTATCCAAAATGGGGTCACTTTTGGAAGTTTCTACTGTAGGGGTACATCAGGGTGGCTTCAAATGGGACATGGTGTCTAAAAACCAGTCCAGCTAAATCTGCCTTTCAAAAACCATGCAGCAGTCCTTTCCTTCTGCGCTCTGCCGTGTGCCCTTACACCAGTTTACGACTACATGTGGGGTGTTTTTGTGAACCTCAGAATCAGGGTAATAAATGTTGAGTTTTGTCTGGCTGTTAACCCTCGACGTGTTAAAGAAAAAAATGGATTAAAATGGAAAATCTGCAAAAAAGTGAAATTTAGAAATGTCATCTCCATTTTCCTTTAATTCTTGTGGAACACCTAAAGGGTTAATAAAGTTAGTAAAATCAGTTTTGAGTAACTTGAGGGGTGTAGTTTCTACAATGGGGTCATATATGGGGGGTTTCTATTATGTAAGCCCCACAAAGTGACTTCAGACCTGAACTGGTCTTTAAAAAGTGGGTTTTGGAAATTTTTGTAAAAATTCTTAGAATTGCTTCTAAAATTCTAAGCCTTCTAACGTCCCCAAAAAATAAAATGACATTATGATGCAAAATGATGCCAACATAATAATGATGCCAACGACATTATGATGACAAAATGATGCCAACATAAAGTAGACATATGGGGAATGTTAAGTAATAAATATTTTAAGAGATATCACTTTCTGTTTTAAAAGCAGAGAAATAGAAATTTAGAAAATTGCTAATTTTTCCAAATTTTTGGTAAATTTGGGATTTTTTCATAAATAATGGTGAACTTTATTGATTCAAATTTATGACTATCATGAAGTACAATGTGTCACGAGAAAACAATCTCTGAATGGCTTGGATAAGTAAAAGCGTTCCAAAGTTATTACCACATAAAGTGACACATGTCAGATTTGCAAAAAATGGCCTGGGCAGGAAGGTGAAAACTGGCCTGGGGTAGAAAGGATTAAAGTCTGAACTGAAGCCACAATGCTGATGATCTGGTGGAGAAACAGGCTACACTATGACCTCACAGTGATATCCTCTGTTACATTTGGGGTTGCTCTGGATGATGGATATACAGGGTGGGCCATTTATATGGATACACCTTAATAAAATGGGAATGGTTGGTGATATTAACTTCCTGTTTGTGGCACATTAGTATATGTGAGGGGGGAAACTTTTCAAGATGGGTGGTGACCATGGCGGCCATTTTGAAGTCGGCCATTTTGAATCCAACTTTTGTTTTTTCAATAGGAAGAAGGTCATGTGACACATCAAACTTATTGGGAATTTCACAAAAAAAAACAATGGTGTGCTTGGTTTTAACGTAACTTTATTCTTTCATGAGTTATTTACAAGTTTCTGAACACTTATAAAATGTGTTCAATGTGCTGCCCATTGTGTTGGATTGTCAATGCAACCCTCTTCTCCCACTCTTCACACACTGATAGCAACACCGCAGGAGAAATGCTAGCACAGGCCTCCAGTATCCATAGTTTCAGGTGCTGCACATCTCGTATCTTCACAGCATAGACAATTGCCTTCAGATGACCCCAAAGATAAAAGTCTAAGGGGGTCAGATCGGGAGACCTTGGGGGCCATTCAACTGGCCCACGACGACCAATCCACTTTCCAGGAAACTGTTCATCTAGGAATGCTCGGACCTGACACCCATAATGTGGTGGTGCACCATCTTGCTGGAAAAACTCAGAGAACGTGCCAGCTTCAGTGCATAAAGAGGGAAACACATCATCATGTAGCAATTTCGAATATCCAGTGGCCTTGAGGTTTCCATTGATGAAGAATGGCCCCACTATCTTTGTACCCCATATACCACACCATACCATCAATTTTTTTGTTCCAACAGTCTTGGAGGGATCTATCCAATGTGGGTTAGTGTCAGACCAATAGCGGTGGTTTTGTTTGTTAACTTCACCATTCACATAAAAGTTTGCCTCATCACTGAACAAAATCTTCTGCGTAAACTGAGGGTCCTGTTCCAATTTTTGTTTTGCCCATTCTGCAAATTCAGTGCGCCGATCTGGGTCATCCTCGTTGAGATGCTGCAGTAGCTGGAGTTTGTAAGGGTGCCATTTGTGAGTAGCTAATATCCGCCGAAGGGATGTTCGACTAATGCCACTCTCCAGTGACATGCGGCGAGTGCTACGCTGTGGGCTCTTGCTGAATGAAGCTAGGACAGCCACTGATGTTTCTTCATTAGAGACAGATTTCATGCGTCCACATTTTGGCAAATCCAACACTGAACCAGTTTCACAAAACTTAGCAAGCAGTTTGCTAACTGTAGCATGGGAGATGGGTGGTCTCGTAGGGTGTCTTGCATTGAAATCTGCTGCAATGACCCGGTTACTGCATTCACCAGACATCAACACAATTTCTATCCACTTCTCACGTGTTAACCTCTGCGACATGTCAATGGCTGTAAACAAAGAGAAACTTGTAAATAACTCATGAAAGAATAAAGTTACATTAAAACCAAGCACATCATTGTTTTTCGTGTGAAATTCCCAATACGTTTGATGTGTCACATGACCCTCTTCCTATTGAAAAAACAAAAGATGGATTCAAAATGTCCGACTTCAAAATGGCCGCCATGGTCACCACCCATTTTGAAAAGTTTCCCCCCTCACATATACTAATGTGCCACAAACAGGAAGTTAATATCACCAACCATTCCCATTTTATTAAGGTGTATCCATATAAATGGCCCACCCTGTATATTAGGTCACACATATTGCAAAGAGCAGCAGCTCACTGTAAGGCCCCTTTCATACGAGCGTGACAGAGTCGTTCCGGATGCGTTCAGTTAAAAATGCGGCATTTTGCTCTCAAAATAAGTTTCGTCTTGAATGCGTTCAGTTGTTCCGCTTTTTTTTGAGCGGGTGAAATGCGCATTGAGGCATTTTTCACACGCGTGATGAAAAAACTGAAGGTTTACAAACAGCATCTCTTTTTTTTTTTTTTTTAATTTTTAATTTTTTTTTTTCTTAGGGCAAAACAATATAAAAGGTATCTGATCACAGAGAATGGACACGACAGGTACATTTATACAATATTTCCCATGGTGTCGAGCCACGCATATATAGACACACAAACATCGAGACCAAAAACACCTCAAATTAGTGCCAATTCTCTGTCACTCATGTCAAAACAGGGCCACCCCCCCCCCCCCCAACCACCCCCCCCATCCCCCCCCCACTGTACCTGGCCTGGTACGGCCGCCACGAGGGGCGGCAGGCGGCTCGCGCCCTCCTTCTGGGTGTCTCCCAGACCATCTTAGGGCAGATTACTGTTTAGTTTGGACTAGCGGTAGTGGTTTGTTTTATTTATTTAAAGGTTATTGGAAGTTATTTATATAGAGGTTATATTCGGAAAATGGTCGGTCATCAGTTCCAGCCCGGTGATACATCTGTTTTAGTCATTTCTCCGCAGCTGTACACCTATTTCTATTGTTTATTTCTCGCCACGACGTTTCATGCACTCAAAGTCTGTTACTCTTGCCATTAAACTTTGCCATTCGTGTATTGTGGGTGATCTATCCTTCACCCAATGTCTAAGGATTATTACCTTGGCCAATAGGAGTCCCTTCAGCCAACGGACCTGCTCGCTTTTGGTTATTTTGTTTTTATACTCGGGGGGGAGGAGTCCAAGCACAGCTACTTGAATAGTTAGGGGGGGGGTTGTTCCCAGTTAATCCCGCCAGTTCCTGAAATATACTATCCCAAAAGGTCTTAATGACTGGGCAGCCCCATAGCATATGAACATACCCTGCAGCTACAAAAGAGCATTTCAAGCAACGGAATTATTTTCCCTTGTTACCATACATTTTAGCTAGAAGACTCGGGGTAACATATAACCGGTGTATTATTTTAGATTGAGTCAAACGGTGCTGTCTTGAAAGGGAGGCCTTCTTGATATTTTGATATATTTCCTGCCATTGTAGAGGGTTACATTCCCCTATATCCGCTTTCCATTTGTCTACACTTTTGAATTTAGTGACCGTGCTAAGTTCCTCTATTAATCTCCTATAGATTAGTGCAACCCTAACTTTATTTCCTAATGAATTATAACAAAATAATAGAAATCGCTGAGTGCCTATTGTCAAAGGTGCTTTTTTAAGCGTGTATGCTAATGCATGTTGTACTTGCAGATATCTATAGTGTTCTACTGCGGTGATTGGGGTCTGCTGAAGCATTTCCCCTATTGGTTTAATTTTCCCTTTCGTGCATATGTGTGAGAATAACGTAATGCCTCTCCGAGTCCAGTAGTCATTTTCGTTAAGGGCCAGGAACTCCGTTAGCGAGGGGTTGTCCCATAGCGGGGTGAACTCCAGAGCATGAGGAGCCTGGATGAGTTCCTTAGTTTTATTCCAAACCTTCTGTAGCGATGAGCCAATGGGACAAGAGTAGTCCACACGCTCCAGGAGTCCGGATTCCAATATGCTAAATATATTGTGTGTAGACTGTTGGTGTTGTCCTAAGATGTGGGATATTAATAACCCATCCCCCGTGTTGATACACCACTGTAGCTGTGAACATAAATAATAGCTTTGAAAATGGGGGAGGCCGAGGCCACCATTACTTCCAGCCAGTCGCAAATATTGCAACTTAATGCGGACCCTTTTCCTGCCCCATATCAAATCGTTAATCAGTCGATCAATCAGATTGAAAACGCTGTCTTCGATCCAGGCAGGGCAAGAGCTAACCGTGTACAATATCCAGGGCAACAGAATCATTTTGATCAGTGCGATTCTATTAACCTGAGAAAGCGGAAGTTTCTGCCAAACCCTAATCTTCTCCCTTATTTTATCAACTAGGGGGGTGATATTTAGCATATTGTAATCCCTAATGGTGCTACCAATTTTTATCCCTAGGTATTCTATATGATCCGTTGGGGCAATAATTCTGACTTTTAGATCATTTTGGGGAGGTGCCCGATTGAGGGGGAAAAGGACAGACTTTGCCCAATTTATCTCATATCCGGCGACACTGCCGAACTCCTCTATTATTTGCATAACGCGTGGGACGCTTCTCCACCCATCATTTAGATAGAGCAATACATCGTCCGCGTACAAACAAATCTTGTCGTCCCTCCCCCTCCCACCGAATCCCACAATGCTAGGCTCTGCCCGTATCCTACAAGCGAGAGGTTCCATAAAGATTGAAAAGAGGAGTGGAGAGAGTGGGCATCCCTGTCGTGTCCCACGCTGTAGGGAGATAGCAGGGGTAATAACCCCGTTAATATTAATTCTGGCCGTTGGTTCGTTATATAACAGTTTAACCCAGCCGACAAATTTTTGGCCCAAGTTCATCCTATGCATAACCCGCCAGAGGAAGGACCACTCCACCCGATCGAACGCCTTAGCGGCGTCCAAAGACAGGATGGAGCGGTCCTCCCCCCCCCCAATCTGAACAGCATCTCTTAGCAACCATCAGTGAAAAACGCATCGCATCCGCACTTGCTTGCGGATGCGATGCGTTTTTCATGAAGCCCCATTCACTTCTATGGAGCCAGCGTTGCGTGAAAAATGCAGAATATTGAACAACGCTCATGGACACAGACCCATTGAAATGAATGGGTCCGGATCCAGTGCGGGTGCAATGCGTTCGCATCACGCATCGCACCCAACCCACGCTGAAAACTCGCTTGTCTGAAAGGGGCCTAAGAATTTAGCATGGATCACAACCAGCAGCACTGTGTAGTAGAACTGCTTATACACAGCACCAGTGCAGTAGAGCCGGATTGGGGTTATGCACTCTGACGCCAATAATATGCAATGGCAGGGTCAGCCAGGTGTAAATGATAGTTTATAGTTTTGTTCGTGACGCCAATTGCAGCATGCGCAGGGTACTAACACAGGGCCCTTTAAGGTGTTGTTACTCAAGTACCAGGTTAGGAATGCCAGAGTCGTGTAATGTCTCTGTATGGTGGTAGTAATTGTGTCAACAGTGTCTCCTACCTGGGTACGGCTGGACTCCTGGATCCTGGCTCACTTGCAATAAAATGAGTGTTGTGCTAGTAGGAGTAATTGAGGAATTTGGTAGCAGTAATTGAGATCCAGACCTTTGGTAAAGTTCAAACTTGTCTTTACTAGATGCAGCTTTCATCCAAGTGAGATACAGCATTAGTCTGAAGTCCCAGCAGGTATTGGCAATGTGTGGCAGGAATCTATCTTGTGCCTGGAGCTTTTGCAGGAAAGGGACGTCTGCTTAGTAGCTCTGTAATGTGTCAGGAATTTATCTTCTGCACTATGTATCTTCTGCTGTCTTGGGAACTGACTTGTTGAGGAGGAATTTGGCTTCTCCTGGGGTCTCTGGACGGTACCCACAGTTAACTTCACAGGGTATGCTTCTTCCTGGAATACTGGAGGTGGCTGCTTGCTTCTACCAGCTGAGGCTGCAAGGCTCAGACTGGGAATGATGATCAATTGTCTCAGCCGAGACAAGATCCTGGTTTGGATCCCTATATCTGGGAGCTCTTACTCACACACCCTACCCCTAGCAGGGGTGGGTTACACACTAACTCTAACTTCCTTCCCCACCCATGAGGCAGGATATGGCATAATCCACTCTGCTCCCAGAGGGGGGAGCTGAGCTGGAATATACTATTCCAATTCAGAAACACTAAACTGGCTTAGTCCTTGCTGAACACATTGCTGCCACCTGCTGGTGAACATGGAAAATGACAACAATATACATTTACAAGGCTTAGAATGCACAATTGTGAGGAACAGTATGTGAAATTACACAAAATTACAATGCAGATGTTACCAACAGATTGCAGCGGGGTAAAAGAGTTTCGTAAACTAACTCTGGGATGTTACATTCCCCCTTACTTCGAGTTAAGCCGCCCTCGGCTTATGCTTAGGAGGGAGAGGAACCAGCTCTGGGGTACCCAATTAAGTACAAAGTGCTGCATGTATTACATATAAAGACATACATAGACAAACATGTAACGGCTATCCCAAGGTTCCTGCCCGCATGAGTAGGGTGTCCTAATTGACAGTTTCCCTCTCTCAGTATAACCAGTGAACGAAGTACTGCACT
The DNA here is from genome assembly GCF_905171765.1 of Bufo bufo. Classification (NCBI taxonomy): domain Eukaryota; kingdom Metazoa; phylum Chordata; class Amphibia; order Anura; family Bufonidae; genus Bufo; species Bufo bufo. The sequence continues at coordinate 441,522,646 of NC_053390.1, read as the reverse complement.
AAGCAAACATTACTGACTGACTTTGTAGTGTCCTGGCCTCTAGACACCAAAGAAAGCATGGGGGTGTCTTTACTCCGTAATCCCACCATTATGTAATGGAATGCCCGCATCCTGTATTCCCTTCCCTGCACCAAAGTCTGAAAAATATGGCTTATAGCACGATCACTATGGTGACTAAGGATAGCTAAATTGTGGCTCTAAGGTTTGAGGCGCCATACCTTAGGCAAAGGCTCAGAAGGGGAGGTATTTAGCGTCTCCATGCACTTCTGGCAATGTCACAGGAGGAGGGTATTATAATCCCATGGAACTCCTGGAAGAAACACCTCAGGATGGGAGCAATCCTGAACATATAACAAATTGGAAGGAGGGGTCAAAAACCCCTTTAACCATTCCCGAAGCAGCGGGGTTACCCGTGTAGTTACTGGACCTGCCAGGACTTACCAGATGGTCCTACCTGGGTACCCGGAATATATGACTCCAGATGTAGGCCATTAGTATTAAGCGTCCGCATAAAGGCAGTCCATATATAGAGAGGAGAGAACATGAGCTGTCAAATAAGGCATACTGAAGTTAGTTGCTACATTTTTGGTTAAGTGCAATGTTAAGTGCAATTGTCACAAATAGTGCAGGAAGGTCACATTGCGGCACCTAAAAGAGAATACACACAATGGGCATGTTATACTTGAACGTTACATAACTTGTAAACTGGAAAAATGAGTGCAATAGTATTAAATAGGAATCACAAAGAACTCAGGTAATCGTTTGAGTCTTTTCTTTGGGTGCAAGCTTTTTACGTTGCAGTAAACAATTTTTTGCAAAATAGTGCAATTTTATTAATGCAATAATGTGCTCAAATATAGCTTGAGTCCTTTGACTTGAAGTGCTTAATGTTGAATCCTCTGGAAACTGTAAAAAGTCAATTGTAATCCACAGGAATGATAGAGTTAATTGTAATCCAATGGAAGGTATAAAATGTTATGTAAAAGCACTTAAAATAGCAGCATATTTTAGAACTGTAGTTCCACAAGGCTATCAAGTAACCTGAGAAAGGGGGTAAAACAGTGAGAACTTGGATGTAAGGGGTTAAATGATGATGGGCGGAGTCCTTACAGTGCATGACCATCAGGGTGAGGACAAAATAGGGCAACCTGAAAAAGAAACATTAAAACACAATGCCAACGGGTCTTCACCCGTCAGGAATAGTCCACGACGTGGCTCCCAAATAGTTCCTTATCTTTTGAAGAGGATGACTTTAGAGAAGGACGTCCATGTCCTCCTCGCTGCTAGAGTTACTAAAGCGCATCAGGGGGGCGCTCTTGCCTCTGGTAGCCCAGGGTTGCAGCAGTAGTGGTGCGCCACTGCCCTCTAGTGGTGTCCTTTGGTGGTGACTGTGCAGACAGCCTGGAGAATGCAGCTGTGACATGCTGCAAACCGGGATCCCTAGCCGGTGCAGAGGCGGTTGAAACCTCCGGCTGAAGGGGTTCTGGTAGGCAAACAGAGGGTGCCTGGGGCTGCTTCCATGGTAGCACATATGGCTGCACCCTGGGGGTTAAAAGTTAGAACAGAGTTGTTTATCTGGCCCACCCGCAGTGTTGGTGGTGCGGCCAGGTCAGGGATGAGGGGCTCAGGTTCTGGCTGGGGCTGTTCCTTAAAACGCAATCTGCCATCCTGAGTCTCTTGAAGGCATCTCACTTTCCCTGCAGAGCCTGGGTCTTCCTGCCAGGCCTCTGGGGTAACTGCAGGGGTTAAAGGTTTGGCCAGCAGGGTCACTCCGGCAGCCAATGGACCTTGTATGGAGCGTATGGGGGTGTATTCCACCTGATCCCCTGCATACAGGTTGTGACGGGCCTGGGGCAAGTAGTGACGCTTTACAGAGCGGCGGCCCACAAATATTTCTGACCCAGAAGGGCTGTCCTGGAGGAATCCCACTCCTCTTTCAACAGAGAACCAGAGCACAGTCCCAGTGCATCTGGTCAATTTAGGGTCTCCTGGTTGGGGGTCATCTATCACTTGTTTCACCCACTCTTCAACGGCTGATTTGTATTCCCAGGCCGTCTGGGTATGAGTAGTGATCTCACATGGGACTTCGGGGTTAAGGCATCCCGCTCGGGCAGTAGTAGCGCTGGGCGGCAGAGTGGAAGTTCCGGTCGCCTCCCCCGCACCAGTAGGTGTCCTTAGCGGAGCTGATTTGGGCCTATTTGGGGTATCGGGACCCACAGGGAGTGGTGCAGGGGCAGCTACGGACCGGGCCTGGGCCTCAGGGAGCGCGTCTGCTCCTATCTGATGTCGCGGCCGGGCGGCCGGTTCCGGTGCCTCCTGGTGATCATCGCAGGGTTCAGTTGCCATCTGCGGTGCAGGCTGGTCCAAGGCCCGGGCGACTGTGTCAGCGGCATCTTCCGCGGGAGCAGGCTTAGCATCAGCGGCCATCTTGGGGATGTCTGATCATCGGCACTGGCAGCAGTCTGGTTTGCTGAGTCGACAGTGGCGGAGGGATCCACTGCCTCCGAGGACCGGACTGTAGTCGCGATGTCCTTTTCCGCGGGAGCGGGTTCGGAATAGGGTTGGGCGATATACCGGTATCACGATATACCGCGGAATTAAAAAAACAGCGATATGGCGATATCGCTGTTTCCCAATTACCGCAGTATTTAGTGACGTCATCAAAGCGGTCATGTGCGCTGACCGCTTCCAAATCTGCGTCCGCCCGCCCCTCTGCACCTTGCATAGTCCTGAGTACAAACATTACTTCCACTCGCTCCTGGCTTCTTCTTGCTCCACCTCCCTTAGTCAAGTCTCCAGACTCCACCCACCATCTGACATCAACGTCCGTCACCCACCCGTGCCGGTTCTATTGTATATGTGGCGAACTCTGTGTGAGTACTGGGTGTCTCTGGAGAGACTTTTCCTGCAGCTGCCTCGCTAGTGTGCTCTGATGACAAAATTACAAACTTATTACTTCCCGCAGCCTCCGGCTCTCCCTCCTCCTTGCTCCCATATTCAAATCTCCGCCCACCGAAATCTGATGTCAGAATTAGAGCACAAAAGCGAGGCAGCCGCTGGAAAAGTATATCGTAAAGTATTATTGTATGTATGGTGGCCTGTGGCCACAAGACTTTATTATAACATCTCCTTGTGGCCCCCGCCCCCTTCAGTGTAACATCTCCTTGTGGCCCCCATACAGTGTAACGTCTCCTTGTGGCCCCCATACGGTATAACCTCTCCTTGTGGGCCCCCATACAGTATATCTCCTTGTGGCCCCCATACAGTATATTTCCTTGTGGCCCCCCATACAGTATAACCTCTCCTTGTGGCCCCCATACAGTATATCTCCTTGTGGCCCCCATACAGTATAACGTCTCCTTGTGGCCCCCCATACAGTATAATGTCTCCTTGTGGCCCCCCATACAGTATAATGTTTCCTTGGTGCCCCCCTACAGTATAACATCTCCTTGTGGCCCCCATACAATTGTAACATCTCCTTGTGGCCCCATACCGTGTAACGTCTCCTTGTGGCCCCCATACAGTGTAATGTCTCCTTGTGGCCCTCCATACAGTATAATGTCTCCTTGTGGCTGCCCCCATACAGTATAACGTCTCCTTGTGGCTGCCCCCATACAGTATAACGTCTCCTTGTGGCTGCCCCCATACAGTATAACGTCTCCTTGTGGCTGCCCCCATACAGTATAACGTCTCCTTGTGGCTGCCCCCATACAGTATAACGTCTCCTTGTGGCTGCCCCCATACAGTATAACGTCTCCTTGTGGCTGCCCCCATACAGTATAACGTCTCCTTGTGGCTGCCCCCATACAGTATAACGTCTCCTTGTGGCCCCCATACAGTATAACGTTTCCTTGGGGCTGCCCCCATACAGTATAACGTCTCTTTGTGGTCCCCCCATACAGTATAACGTCTCCTTGTGTTTTTTTCTTTTAAACGGGTATTTATCTCGATATATTGCTCCCATATTCAAATCTCCGCCGACCGACATCTGATGTCAGAATCGGAGCACACAAGCGAGGCAGCCGCGGGAAAAGTATATCGTAAAGTATTATTGTATGTATGGTGGCCTGTGGCCACAAGACTTTATTATAACATCTCCTTGTGGCCCCCGCCCCCTACAGTGTAACATATCCTTGTGGTTCCCATACAGTGTAGCGTCTCCTTGTGGCCCCCCATACGGTATAATAACTCCTTGTGGCCCCCCATACAGTATAACGTCTCCTTGTGGCGCCCATACAGTATAACGTCTCCTTGTGGCTGCCCCCATACAGTATAACGTCTCTTTGTGGCTGCCCCCATACAGTATAACGTCTCCTTGTGGTCCCCCCATACGGTATAACGTCTCCTTGTGTTTTTTTCTTTAAAACGGGTATTTATCGCGATAAATTTTTTAATATCTTTATCGTCTGAATATTTTTGATATCGCCCCAACCCTAGTTCGGAAACAGCAGTCTTCTCAGCTGGGTCAGCGGCGACTGTCTCTTCCCTGGTTGCGGCATGCGCAGGCTCTGGGGACACTCCGAATGCACAGGGGCCAGCTCTCTTGACGAGCTGGGAAACGCAGATCTCAGGTACAGTGGGTTCGTAGACGAGTTCTCCCTGGATCGCCATCTGATCCCATTTAGGTGGAGGGAGCGCCATAATGCTTGCGTCTCCCTTCTCACTCAGCGCAGAGCATGAGGGTGGAGCCCAGAGGGAGGAGTCTGCACTCCCTTGGCTCGCATTGCAGAGTTCTTGGTGGGCAGGCTTTAGATTTCCCGCTTCTAGGGGGGCATATTCGGCATCTCCGTGCTCTTGAGAGGGCGTTCTTGTCTTTTCCCTCTTCTGGGCATGAAGAAGCAGCGCCATTTTGCGAATATGGCGAATTAACCCTTTGAGTGCTGGAGCGCACGTTTTAGCGCTTTCTGGCACAGCAACAAAGTAGATTTTCAGGGTTTTTGCACAATTCTCAGATCTTGCAGTACTGTAAAACATGCAATTTGATCCAGTTAAGGCACACAATTGGATCCGGTTCTGTTGGCACACAATGCGGTTCGTATCCTGTTCGTGACGCCAAAAATGCAGTAGAGCCGGATTGGGGTTATGCACTCTGACGCCAATAATATGCAATGGCAGGGTCAGGTGTAAATGATAGTTTATAGTTTTGTTCGTGACGCCAATTGCAGCGTGCGCAGGGTACTAACACAGGGCCCTTTAAGGTGTTGTAACTCAAGTAACAGGTTAGGAATGCCAGAGTGGTGTAATGTCTCTGTATGGTGGTAGTAATTGTGTCAACGGTGTCTCCTACCTGGGTACGGCTGGACTCCTGGATCCTGGCTCACTTGCAATAAAATGAGTGTTGTGCTAGTAGGAGTAATTGAGGAATTTGGTAGCAGTAATTGAGATCCAGACCTTTGGTAAAGTTGAAACTTGTCTTTACTAGATGCAGCTTACATCCAAGTGAGAAATAGCATTAGTCTGAAGTCCCAGCAAGTATTGGCAATGTGTGGCAGGAATCTATCTTCTGCTCTATCATGTGCCTGGAGCTTTTGCAGGAAAGGTACGTCTGCTTAGTAGCTCTGTAATGTGGCAGGAATTTATCTTCTGCACTATGTATCTTCTGCTGTCTTGGGAACTGACTTGCTGAGGAGGAATTTGGCTTCTTCTGGGGTCTCTGGACTGTACTCACAGTTAACTTCACAGGGTATGCTTCTTCCTGGAATACTGGAGGTGGCTGCTTTCTTCTACCAGCTGAGGCTGCAAGGCTCAGGCTGGGGATGATGATCAATTGTCTCAGCCGAGACAAGATCCTGGCTTGGATCCCTATATCTGGGAGCTCCTACTCGCACACCCTACCCCTAGCAGGGGTGGGTTACACACTAACTCTAACTTCCTTCCCCACCCATGAGGCAGGATATGGAATAATCCACTCTGCTCACAGAGGGGGCGAGCTGAACTGGAATATACTATTCCAGTTCAGAAACACTAAACTGGCTTAGTCCTTGCTGAACACATTGCTGCCATCTGCTGGTGAACATGGAAAATGACAACAATATACATTTACAAGGCTTAGAATGCACAATTGTGAGGAACATTATGTGAAATTACACAAAATGACAATGCAGATGTTACCAACAGATTGTAGCGGGGTAAAAGAGTTTCGTAACATAACTCTGGGATGTTACACCAGCACTCATGTTTTACTTTTGTATTGCTACAGCCCCCAGCATAGGCATGAGGAAGCTATCCTCCCTTCACACATGAACTCCGGGTCTCACTATTGATTTATTGTAAGTCTGTTCACTCCTTTCTTGCTGTTAAAGGGGTTGTCCGGGTTCAGAGCTGAACCCAGACATACCCATAATTTCACCCAGGCAGCCCCCCTGATGTTAGCATCGGTGCATTTCATGCCCCAGTGCTCCCCCTTGCCCTGCGGTCCGGTCGTTGAACATGTGGAGACGACTCCGGCATTATCATGATAATTACAGCGCAATACACATCCTAGGCAGCCCTGCTGTGCGCTCATTATAATATGTGTGATAGCGGCCTGCGATGTGTATTGCAGAAGGCTGCGCTGTCATTATCATTATAATGCAGAAGCCACACGTGTGAAGGGAGAGAGGGTGCTGGCGGCCCACTGCATAGTGAAGGCAATCGGCCCACCGGAAATCTTCCCGGAGAGGTGAATTGCCAATCCACCCCCTGCCTATGACCATGCCTCCTAAGTGTCCCTCTTTTGAAGGGACAGTCCCTCTTTTTGACCCAAGTCCTTCTGTCCCTCTTTGATCCTTAATTGTCCCTCTTTTAATGAGAATTAATAAATGTATTAAATTTCTCCTCATTAAACTATCTGTATGGTTTCTACCTGTATATTAGACTATAACTTCATTATTTTTTGCAATTTCTACCTTAATCACTTCCCATCTGGGCCGATTAAATATAAAAAACAAGCAGTCTCTAGTCTTTGTGGTTACTTATCGGCGCTGCAGATCCACCAAGCGTCGTGGGTAAAGTTCGCTTCACAGTCAAAGTTCCAGAAAATGTTGATCGCGCTGCCTTATGAGTCTAGAGTTCCAATCTCAGACCATTCTTTCCAATGTTCAGGTTAATCCACCTTGTAGCCAAACAATCGGTTACCAGAGGCTGGTGCACTCACGTACACCTGCACCCTAGAGGGAAGTTATAGTACAAATAGTGAAGTTCCACCAGGTAGTTCCGCAATCAGCAGGTTTTATTCTACTCACAAAATATCATAAAATTCAAGGTCTTGTAGAAAAAAAACGGACGCGGACGCGGACACGGATGACATACCAGTTGTGCATCGTTTTTTTTTTTACGGACCCATTGACTTGAATGGGTCCGTCCTCCGTTTTCCACTGACAAGAATAGGACAGGTTATATTTTTTTGACGGACTGGAATCACGGATCACGGACGCGGAGAAAAAATGGAGGACTATCAGTTTTTTTTCACAGCTCCATAGAAATGAATGGGACCTCCGCTAAACTGTGAAAAATGACGGAACGGACACGGATGCACACAACGGTCGTGTGCATGAGGCCTTAGTTGGTGCTGCTAAATTTTCACCTCTAAAAGACATAGGGGGAGATTTATTAAAACTGGTGTAAAGTAAAACTGGCTTAGTTACCCATAGCAACCAATCAGATTCCACCTTTAGTTTTTCAGAGCTCCTTTAGAAAATGAAAGGTAAAATCTGAATGGTTGCTATGGGCAACTAAGCCAGTTCTATTTACACCAGTTTTGATACATCTCCTCCAGAGTGTTTGGTAAATCTCTCCCAACTGAAAGTGAAGGGACATATTTATGACCATGCACTCACATTTTATATATGGTAAAATAGAAAGGTTGTATTGTAATGCATGAGTCTGTCAGCAGTTTTGACTCGGCAAAACTGTTGACAGCACTAGTTAGGAGGAGACCAAATAACCTGTTTAAAAAATGTCAAGGTGAATGGTTTTATTAGCAACATGACTGAGAAAGTGAAGTTTCACAAGTGACCCTATTGCTGAAGTTCTGTTGGCTGCCTGTAGTGATGTGCTCCAGAAAGATTCTTAAAATTGCTGACAGACTTCTCCCGACTGTGCGGCTGTATAATAAAGCAGGTGATTTGAATTTGGATATTTAACCGTTTTATAAGAGTTTAATCAACACAGAATTTGAGACCTAGAAAATAAATTATGTGTACATTTTAAATAATGTTTTTTTGATAAATGGCAGTTTATAATATCGCATTTTAGTGTAACTACCATAGTACGGTACCTTACTACTAATTACGGTAGTTGCAATTATACATGACACACTCCTTATGTAATACTAACATATTCCACAGCGTTGTACAGAGTGAATGTGCCAACATTGGTGCTTGTCCACAGAAGTGCTTACAACATACAACGACATCTGTTCACAAGACTGCAGAACTGGACATTACCTTTAGCAGTCACTTTTCCAAAGTATTAACAATGTCTCCTGGTACTAAGGTACCCCCAAAACTTACACTAAGGTAGAACTGCATAACAACTGAACAGCTGATTATAATATATACAGTACAGACCAAAAGTTTGGACACACCTTCTCATTCGAAGAGTTTTCTTTATTTTCATGACTATGAAAATTGTAGATTCACACTGAAGGCATCAAAACTATGAATTAACACATGTGGAATTATATACATAACAAACAAGTGTGAAACAACTGAAAATATGTCATATTCTAGGTTCTTCAAAGTAGCCACCTTTTGCTTTGATTACTGCTTTGCACACTCTTGGCATTCTCTTGATGAGCTTCAAGAGGTAGTCCCCTGAAATGGTTTTCACTTCACAGGTGTGCCCTGTCAGGTTTAATAAGTGGGATTTCTTGCCTTATAAATGGGGTTGGGACCATTAGTTGCGTTGAGGAGAAGTCAGGTGGATACACAGCTGAAAGTCCTACTGAATAGACTGTTAGAATTTGTATTATGGCAAGAAAAAAGCAGCTAAGTAAAGAAAAACGAGTGGCCATCATTACTTTAAGAAATGAAGGTCAGTCAGTCAGCCGAAAAATTGGGAAAACTTTGAAAGTAAGGGCTATTTGACCATGAAGGAGAGTGATGGGGTGCTGCGCCAGATGACCTGGCCTCCACAGTCACTGGACCTGAACCCAATCGAGCTGGTTTGGGGTGAGCTGGACCGCAGAGTGAAGGCAAAAGGGCCAACAAGTGCTAAGCATCTCTGGGAACTCCTTCAGGACTGTTGGAAGACCATTTCAGGGGACTACCTCTTGAAGCTCATCAAGAGAATGCCAAGAGTGTGCAAAGCAGTAATCAAAGCAAAAGGTGGCTACTTTAAATAAACCTAGAATATAACATATTTTCAGTTGTTTCACACTTGTTTGTTATGTATATAATTCCACATGTGTTAATTCCTAGTTTTGATGCCTTCATAGTCATGAAAATAAAGAAAACTCTTTGAATGAGAAGGTGTGTCCAAACTTTTGGTCTGTACTGTATATATATATATATATATACGTATAATCATGTATCAACACTGTCAGGCAACAAATAGATGTCAGGAACCGATTTAGTATAGCAATGGATGAATCAGGTGGAAGTCCTCCAATTGAGCAGTATGGGAGTAATGGGATTCAGGTAGGGTGGCCAGACGTCCAGTTTTAGGCCGGACAGTCCGGATTTCTGGCTCCCTGTCCTCCGTCCGGCGCAGGGCCTGGACGGACACAGGGATGTCTTCCTTTTCAGTAGCTCACTCTCAGACAGCAGCATTGCGCTGTCTGAGTGTGAGCTGCAGCAACTGACTGAGGCGTCTCTCAACTCCAGTCAGTCACTAGAGCTGCAGACATGACTCCCTATGGCTGACTGAGGGGGAGAGAAGCACCCTGGGCTGCCCCCAGCTCACCTTCCATTCAGAAACTTCTTCCTGCTCCTCCCCTGTTTTTTCCCCCCGGTCGGCAGTGGGGTCGTGGCTTCACAAGACGGGGGCATGACTTTACTGAGGTGGGCGTGGTGTATCAGTTTGGGGGCGTGACCGGTGAGGTCCGGCTTTCTTGGGTGAAGCCAGTGGCCACTCTAGATTCAGGTAGAGAGGAATGGAGGAGTGAGTAGAAATAAAGACAAAGCTGAACTGTCCTCAGGATGGCAATGCAATTGAATCTAATGCCCTGCGAGAGCTGAAGGACCTGTGATGACATCACAGTCCATGTGATCAGTTCTAAATGCAGTAGCTGAAAAGGACCTGAGATGATGTTACCATCATGTGACCAGTGTAGGAGAGGAAGGCACAGCAGTGAAGAGAAGTCCTGGGAAGAAGCTGTGGTGAGGTCTGCTACATGAGGAGAGGTAAGTGAAGGGGTAGATTACTCAGTGTGAGAGGCAGAGCAATGTTGAGAGTTATATTTATTTAACTGGGACTGTATGTTAGGGCTGAAGGGAGTGATGTTATTTACATGGGACGGAAAGTTGAGTGGGTGATGTTATTTACAAGGAAGTTGGGACTATATGTTGAAGGCGGCTGTGGGAGGAAGTGATGTTATTTGCATGGGACTGTATGTTGATGGCGGCTGTGGGAGGTAGTGATGTTATTTACATGGAACTGAATGTTGGAGGGGGCTGGGGCAGGGTGATGTTATTTACATGGGACTGTATGTTGAAGGCGACTGGGGGAGGGAGTGATGTTATTTACATGGGACTGAATGTTGAGGGGGCGAAGTTATTTACATGGGACTGTATTTTGGAGGGGGCTGGAGAGATGGTTTGATGGTATTTACATGGGACTCTATGGCGGAGGAGGGAAATAATGTTATTTTCATGGGACAGTATGGTGGAGGGGCAGAGGAATTATAATTTCTGAGCACAGTAAACGGAGGAAAATAAATATTGGGGGGCTTTAGGGCAACTTAGCGGGGGGGGGGGCGGTTGGTCGACTTAGAGAATTGGAGAATTGGGCCACATGCATTGGGACTTGGGCACCGGATCTTTTGAGACCCTAGCAACGCCCCTGCTGGCAGCAATGAAAGACAGTAGAACCACAGGTCCCAGGATACACGGATACAATACCAATAAACTAGACTATGATAAAAGAATCTGCAAACAAATGCACAGAGCTTTTGCTGTGCCTGGCAAAGAAGCACATAGACTCTGCAGATTTAAAACAAGACTAATCAATCAAAAACTCTTCCGTAAATTAACCAATCTAATTAAGGTCATAAAATGAACCAGTGTAAGGCTACGTCTACACGACGACATTTGTCGCGCGACTTATTGTCAGATTGACAGATAGGGCACAACTACACTGCAACATTTGTAGCGCAACATTTTGTTGCACTAATGTCGCGCGACAATTTTTATAATGGCAGTCTATGGTGTCGCACTGCAACATACTACATGCTGCGACTGCGACGCAACAGTCGCAGAAAAATCCATCTCGACACCATAGACTGCCATTATAAAAATTGTCGCGCGACATTAGTGCAACAAAATGTCGCGCGACAAATGTCGTTGTGTAGACGTAGCCTAAGACGGTTGACTAGCAACTGCCTCAAACAATGTTAGGAACACAAGCGAGGATGAAGCAGCAAGGAATTCTCTGTTGTTTATAACATGTACATACTAGAGTGAATGTCTTAAAAAGTCAAATAAATTAGGTATGTTTGAGGAAAAGTGCCAAAATAAAATGAATGTGTTGTAATGAGAGCAGACGTGGATCCATTTTGTCACTGAACAGATTTCACTTTAAGCTACTCCCATACCTCCCAACTTTTTGGACGGTCAAAGAGGGACACTTTTGTTTCATTGTGTGAAAGATCCATTTTCCATGTATATTTATACACTTTAGGCTACTTTCACACTTGCATTTTTTGCTGGATCCGGCAGTGCTCAGCAAAAACGCTTCCATTACTGATAATACAACCATCTGCATCCATTATGAACGGATCGGGTTGTATTATCTTTAACATACCCAAGACGGATACGTCAAGAACTCCATTGAAAGTCAATGGAGGACGGATCCGTTTTCTATTGTGGCAGATTTTGGCAGAGAAAACGGATCCGTTCCCATTGACTTGCATTGGGGCTCTTGCTGGATCCATCTTGCTCCGCATCCCAGGACGGAAAGCAAACTACAACATGTTGCGGTTTGCCATGCGGTATGGGAATGCAACTAAACAGAACAGAATGCATTTTGGAGCATTCCGTTCTGTTCAGTTCAGTTTTGTCCACATTGACAATGAATGGGGATGAAACTGAGGCGTTTTTTTTCCAGTATTGAGCCCCTATAACGGATCTCAATACCAGAAAACTAAAATACTAGTGTGAAAGTAGCCTTAATCGTTTTCTTAGCACATAGTAGCACAAAAATTATCTGAATATAGAAATCTCTAAAATCCAAATTGCATTAAATAATGAAATACAATACAAGGCAGGCTTTAATATACAGAGAGGAACCAGACAAACACTTTCTGGATCAATATTGTAAAAGTAATAATGGAAATCTATACCTCAGATGAAAAAGAGGGACATATAAGGTGAAAGAGGGACAGAGGGACTTGGGTTAGAAATAGGGACTGTCCCTCCAAAAGAGGGACACTTGGGAGGTCTTTACTCCTATGAGCATTATCCTAGTGGTTCCCTGATCTTCACCTTTTCACCCCTATACAGGGATCTGGTCAACATGGAAAACACCAGGGCGCTACCTCCTGGAGTATTCTCTGATCAGTGACTGCTGAGCCATGGGGATCAAGAGACTATGGTGCAGAGCATTGACGGAAATGGCAGCATTCAAGCAATCTGATAAACACTCAAGCAATCTGATAAAGGGTCAAATCCATAAAAGAGGCAAGGATTGGTTCACTGGCAAACAAATGCAGCTATGGCGCACCTTTGCAGGATGCTAGCAAGCTAGACAACCTATTGCTCAGGCATTTTCTCATGTGGAAGGTGTCTAATACCCATAGAAAGGCTGCAAAAGACTGGGGACATGCACATGTGTGTCCTTTAGAAGGCCACGAGAAGTGCATGTATCGTAGGGGAGGGTCTGTAGGTAGAAAGTAAAGGCCCAGAAGGGACCTGGGTGGAGGCTGGATCACCAGGAAGGCACAGAAGGGGAAGGGGGGCACAGGACACTGGAGAGTGTCTTGGTGGCCATGAATGATTCTGATTTAATACTTCTCTGCTCTCCAAAGAAGGAGCATCCACATCTCAGAAGAACTGTTTGGTAACTAACTAGGCGATGCAAGATGGAGTGGAGAAAGCTTACTTAAGTGACTGGAATGAGACTTTGTCCTAAGGAGTCAATTTCTTCACATTGATCCCCTTTTTGTTGACAGCAGAGATAGGCACATTGAACAGAGAAGAATGAAGTGTAAATTGCCTGTAGTAATTTGTGAAATCTCTGGTTGGCTCTCAGGCCTTAAGGACAAGGCAAAATACCGCAAAGTACTGCAGGCAACTTCTCAGGGTCCTTCTGAAGACCACAGTCAGAAACAGCATAGCCTAGAAAAGGGAGAGATATTTTCCCAGATGCATTTCTCAAACTTGGCACAGAGCCTATTCTCATGCAGACATTTTATTGTCATGCATACATGCATCCAAAGTGACATCAAATGGTCTCCATATGCAAGGCCCCTTCCTGGAGGTACATGAGGACATAGTATACTGGATAGACTCTGAAAGTGATCACCACCGTGGACTTGTCCAGGGACAATGTGGGTATGTGGTACTGGGTCACTAAGATTTGATATGTGAAGTTGCCAGCTGAGTCCAGAAAGGCCTGTTCTGTTAACCAGATGGAATCACAGGACAGGGTAATTGGAATCATTTTATTTGGCGAGTAGATATTGTCACCGACAGTCACCTCTCCTAATGACCCTAAGCACTGGAGTTTCCCGGTTGGAGAGGACAGCTTTTCAGTCGTCCTTGCTCCCCAGTACAGACATAAAGTTGTAACAGGCAGTGGGTGTGGATCCTCTGTACTAACTGACTTGACTTTGGGTTAGGCCTAAAGGCGTTACCCTAGCGATCCCTTGGTTTTCACCCTTTAACCCCTGTAAAGGGATCTGACCTTCGCTGCATGTGATCCACCAGGTTGCTACCTCTTGGAATAGTCCCAGTGTAGTTGGCAGCTGGCCCAAAGTGGTCAGAGATAATGGTGCAAAGCAATACTCATAGCCAGTAAACAGGCAGAGGGCAGGCAGAGTTCGTGCAATTCCGTGAAACTAATCCGAGGGGAGGGCAGACAGCAAGGGGTCAGTATGGTAGACAGGCTAAGGGCAGGCACCAGAGTATCAGTCGGTTAAGAGGAAGAAGTTCAGTACACAGATAATCAGAATAGCACACCTTCACTTGTTAAACTACTGTAGTAAACTAGGGACCTATGCTCAGGCAAGGAATGAGAAGACAGACCAGGATTTATAGAAGACGCTGATTAACAATTAGAAGCAAATGTGCAACTGCACACAGAAAAATGTGGAGAGTGGTGTTTATGGTAAAAATGGGAGTAGTAGTAGATCAATGAATAATATTCCTAATAGAAGTAGCGGTGCAGGGACACAGATGGGCCATTGATTTAAAAAAATATATTGCTGTGTCTGTACCGGCATTCCTCCATGGACAGCTTGACAGTATCCAGCTGCATTGGTTCTGCTTTAGTAACAGATGATGAGGGGTGCTTAGGCCTCTTGAAGGATAGTGTCAGACTTTGCTTTCCCTTAGGCTTCATGCACACGACCGTGGTGTGTTTTGCGGTCCCCAATTTACGAAACGGCACGGACAGCCTTCAATATAAATCCCTATTCTTGTCCGCAAAGCGCGGACAAGAATAGGACATGTTATATTTTTTTAGAGGGCCACGGAACGGAGCAACGGATGCGGACAGCACACAGAGTGCTGTCCGCATCTTTTGCGGCCCCAAAACGGCGGCTCGGATGCGGACCCAAACAACAGCCATGTGCATGAGGCCTTAGACGTTCTCTAAACCGCAGGTCAGTGAGTATAACCAGAATCAGTAAATTGTCCAGGGTAGCAGGCAGGTTCCCACCTGCAAATTCATCCTTAAAGGGGTTCTGCAGTTTGTTTAAACTGATGACCTATCCTCTGGTTGGTGGTGTACTGGTGGGTCTGCAGTTCAAAATGAGGTCCTAAGGTCACCATCATAGTATAGTGGCAGAGGAAGATGCATTCCGATGCCAGAATAGGGTGGAGCAGACAGTGGTGGAGGAGCAGGTGCTGTATCTTTAGGAAGCTGAGCATATGCAGAGATGGACAGTTCATCCAGGTGTGAAGCCCCTCGCACACCTTTTCAGGGAACAAGCAAACTAGGTAAAATGTTGCTCAGGCACCTTACCATGGGGTAATATACCTTATAAACACATATGAAGGTTGCCATAATCTGGGATAGATGAGGGTCTGCGAGCGCTGGAGCAGAGGGCGCCAATCGGCATCGACTGGGGCATAACATGTATTACGATCATGATTTTTTGTAAGGAAGCGCATGAAAATTTTATAAAGTGCTGGATCGTTTTCCTCTTTTCTACTGTCTATCCAGCCATAGAGACACACACCAGTTGCAGGCTCTATGACATTATTCAACAGCAATATTCCTGTCTTATGTATGGTTTTCGCACAGCAATATCCATTTGAATAATTTCCAATGTATGTGCTGTGAGACAGTGACAGGTCTCACTCAGGTTAGAGGCATGGAAGGGGTGGATAGTGTGGTCCACACCCCTGTTCCACCTCAGGTGAGACAAGCTGGAGGTAATCAGCCTAGCATAAGGCACCTCCCAGAGTGTCAGAAAGGGGGTAGTGTGTTACCTGTGGCCAGAGGCCTGGAGGCTCTGTCTGTGTGGTCTCAGCTGGGCAAGGCTGAGGGACCACAAGGCTGGGAGATAGCCTGGAGTTGGGGGACGCAGCGACGCCTGGGAGGGTCGCAGGGCCATAGTCAGGCAGACTACTGAGCCCCAATCCCCCACAAGAAATACTGAACTGGAGACAGTGGGCGTACTGTGCTCTGTACAGCCAGGAGGCTGTGGGACATTGGCTGACAAAGCCGCATGTGTTCACAGGGTGTGAACTGTGACTTTAGGTGAGTCAGGATATCATATGTTTAGTTAGAGCCCAGCCGGGCAGGTGTTTATTTTGTACCATTTATGTTTGGATTGCTGAGGAGCCAAATAAAGTGATGTTTGGACCAGAAACTTGGTGTCTGGCGACGATATTTGTGTGAATCGCCCCCGGAGAAGAGCTAACCCCCCACAGTGCGCAGTAGATGGAAAATTTGTTTTTAAATCATTATAATAGTCAAAAACAAATGTGCAGTTGTCAACTGTCTTTGTGTCCTGTGAACACAAAGACAGCTGCCAACTTGGAGCAGGAGAGCATCTGCTGCATGTGTCATCATGACAGAACAGCCGCATCACTCCTATAGGGAACTAAGCCTGAACCAGTGTGGTAAGGATTGACTGGTATGCTTGAGGGGACGTGTCCTGTGAGGGTTGGCTCCACTGCTCTTCATTCAGGATCTGCGCAGGACAGTTTGCACTGCTATTATCATATACCCTCTCTTGTCAGGGTGCAATCTTTTCACACGTGTGTTGAAATGGCCCCACCTTTAACTAACCCGTTCTATAACAATAACCAATAATACCATAGTGCAGCACAAAATAACGCCCCAGCAGAGCCAAATACCACGGTGCAGTACAAAATACTGCCCCAGAAGCTGCCTGTCAGATGTTCACCCAGCCAAATCACTGTGCAGGACTGTATTGGGAGGGTTGCCATGTCAACTAGCCAAGTCCTGGCTGGTTAACCTGTCAGTGTGACTGGAAGTTGAGCCAATCAAGTTCTTGGCCCTGTGTCCAATTCCAGAGTTAGGCATGATGATTCCTAATTGACTTGCCTATGATTTTATTGTATCTTGGTTCTATACTGTGCGATATCCTATTCCTATATATTGACTCTCCTGGTAAACTGACTACTGGCTTGTTTCTTGATTTACCCTGTGTCGTTTGTTCCTGCTTATATTGATCCTCCTGAGAACTGACTGCTGGCTTGATTTCTGCTTTGTCTGCTGTTCCTGCTTATACTGATTCTCGTGATAAACTGACCTTAGCTTGTCTCTGGATAAATCCCTTGCTTACTACATGGACCGTGTTGGACTCTCCTGGTTTTGACCCTGTTTGCTGACTTCTCTGACTTCCCTGGTCATTCGAATAGGACTGCTACTAGTGTGCCATCTGCCCTTATATTATTTTTTATTTATATTAGGATCCAGGCATGTTTAAATCTACTTACTGTAGATTTCTCAACAAAATCTATGACTGTAGACTTTCTCTTTCCTCATCTTCTCCATTACGACCAGACAACTTCTTTCAGACATACTGTATCTTTCTCTACAGAGTTTGTAACACAAGCATCTTAGATTCCTTACTTTTCCTCATCCTCCCCACCTTCTCAACACAAACTCCCCATCCTGATGCCATCCCCAATTCAGTGCCCACTGTACTCCCGAATACCCACAAATACTATACTGCACATGCATGGCTTGTTCTCCATTTACTGCAATGGGATTTCCAAGAATAGCTGAGTACATTCAGCTATTTTCGGAAGTCCCATAGCGGTGAATGGAGAGCAAGCCACGCAAGAGCAGCCACCTGCTATGGGACTGCTGGAAATAGCCAAGCCGGCATTCCACTGTTTTTGGAACTCAAATAACAATGAATGGAGGGGGGCCATATGCGCATGACTGCTCATCCTTCGTTTCGGGAGTCAGAAGCTGGACCAGCTCCTACCTGACATTGATCGCATATCCTAGCAATATGCTATCAATGTCCTAGATGGGAATACCCCTTTAACAGTTATAGTGCCCCAGGAGTAATACTACCTCCCTATAGTGACCTCAGTAGTAATATGCTTCTCAAGAATGGCTCTATTAGAAATAAAGCCCCCCTGTAGTGCCCCCAGGAGTAAAAAGAAAAAAAAAGAAAAAGCTCTCTATAGTGCCAGTGATAATAATGCCCCCCTACACTGACCCCAGAAATGCCTCTATAGTGTTCACAGTATTAATAATGCCCCATAGTGCCTCCAACAATAATATTGCCCTCCGATTGTGCCCCCCCAGTAATAATAATGTCCACCATATTGCCCCTACAGTGCCACCAGTATTAAAAATGCCCTGTATAGTCACACAATTAATGCCACAGTATTAGGACTCATGCACACAGCTGTTGGCCTGCCGTGCCCGTATTGCGGCCCGCAAACAGCGGGTCTGCAATATATGGGACCCAGCCGTTTTTGCACCGCATCACTTGAATGGGTCCGCAATCCGGAAGGTACAGTGCAAAATAGAGGCATGGAACCCCACGGAAGCACTATGGAGTGCTTCTGTGGGGTTTCTCTCCGTGCCTCCGCACTGCAAAAAATAGAACATGTTCAAGTTGAATGTGTCTGGATCCGTCTGCGGAATCTGCATGGCCGTGTGCATGAGCCCGTGTGCATTAATAGCTCAATAGTTCTCCCAGTATTAAAAATCGCCTGTAGGAGCCCCAGTAAAATACCCTCAGTAAGTGCCCCACAGTGCTCCAGTATAAAAAATGTAAATACCCCCATTAGTATTCATAGAAATGCCCCTTGTAGTGCACCCAATAATGTTCACATAGTTCCCCCGTATTAAAAATGTCTCCAGAACTGCACCCAGTAAGTGTCCTCAGTAATTTCCCCATAATGCTTTAGTAATAAAAATGTGCCCAGTAGTGACCTTAGTAAGTGCTCTCAGTAATGCCCCCTATAGTGCTCCCAATATAAAAAATGCCCCCAGTAGTACCACCAGCAAGTGCTCTCAAAAATCCCTTTTTTTACTGCTCTTAGTATTAAAAATGCCCCCAGTAGTATCACCAGTAAATGCCCTCAGTAATGCTCCTAATAGTGCTCCCAGTAATGCTCCCCATGTGGCCAAGTAAAAAAAAAAAACTCTCACCATGCCACCATCTGCAGTGCAAGCTACAGGCCTCTTCTGGCAATGTTGTCATTGTGCCATCAGCTTTCTAGGGCAGGCAGTCACAATTATATCATCACTTAGTGACCAACTGCACAGTTCTTACACTGCCTCAAAGGCTTTATGATGACTAGTAGCCTGATTGTGAACACAGCAATATTTAGTTGTCCTGAGCATGATGATACAGTTGAATTTAGGAGAGAACCTGCAGGTGGGGAGTGTCAGGTCAATATGTACCCGGCCATCGGCTATGAGGAGGGAATCAGGTGGCCCCCTGGGCATTGGCCCACTGGGAATTTTCCACCAGTCTTGTCCCAGGGTTTTACTGTATGTGCATATATCCATGTGTGTCCTTGTCTGAATCTTGGCTGAAGATGTTGAGTAGGGATGAGCCAATCGACTTCAGATGAGCCGAAGTTATTGCCGATGAGCCGAAGTTATGTACCTTGGAACCGAACTCGAGTTCGGGAAATGGTTTTTTACAGTACAAATTAATTTATGAAGTTATTGCGTGAAGTCTCGCGAGACTTCGCGAAGCAATAACTTCGGCTCATCGGAGCCAATACATTCTAATACTTTACAGAGCTCCTGCTCCATACAGTATTAGAACGAAGTTTTATGTGAATCGACTTCGGATGTTTCATCCGAAGTTGATTCGCTCATCCCTAATGGTGAGCGGCCCATGTGCCAACTGACTTGTTCTCTTTCCTACATATTCTCTCTGGTGTTTTTAACCACTTCCCAATATTTGACATCCATGTACCTCATAAACAGGATGGATTTCCTGCAAAATGATCCATACATATGTGTCACGCTTCAGTGTGGGAGGGAAACCCACACCGAACGTAGGAGGGAAAGAGGTGAGGGGGAAAGGCCTGGAAACTAGGGAAAGGAGCAGGTCACTTCCTAGAGAAACCCTAATCAAAGTCCTGACTGACTGCAAGTATGAACTGACCCCAGAGGTAGGTGAGTTCATACACAGGAACCTAAAGTCCCAACTCAACCTGTATTACCCTGGTACTAATGTCAGGAAAAGAGACAACCTGTTCCTCCAAATGGTAGGACGAACAGGAGTCTCCCTCAGGCCTAAACACAAATGGCAGGGAAAAGAGCAACACGAGAAAACCCCAACAATAAACAGGGGAAGGAGACACTTAAATTCAAATGGTTATGGAAGCACAGGAACTCTGCCGAGATCCAAACACCAGCAATCCACAACAAGACTGGAGCTATAAAGGCAAGGGGTGTGGCCATTACCAGACACATGAAAGGCCAAAGCGTCATTCAGCCTCTCTGATAATCTCTGACAGAACTGACTACGGAGAGCCGGATCGTTCCACTCAGTATCCGTCTAAATTTTCCCTTATGGTGTCAGGATGCAGTGTTTTAACTATATAAATATAATCTACTAATGTCCCTTGGACCAATTTACACCTTTTAATCCTGCACCTCCTTAATCCTAAAATTTAACCTTTAATCAATAAATATTCTAATAGATAACTTGAGGATACTTTTAAAATTGCCAGTTCGTCTCTGAATTCGTGATTAATGGCTGATATTTCCTATTAGTATCTCCTATCTAGGAAAATACATTGTTGCCTTTCTGGCTGCGCGCTGCCAGTATTAATATAGGTACAATGTATCTAGTGTCTCCTACTAGTATTTTGCTAGAGACTGTACTGTATTATAACGTGAGAAACACGCTGCCCCCCACACGAACGTAGGAGGGAAAGGGGTGAGCGGAAAAGGCCTGGAAACTAGGGAAAGGAGCAGGTCACCTCCTAGAGAAACCCTAATCAAAGTTCCAAGCGGTAGGACGAACAGGAGTCTCCCTCAGGCCTAAACACAAATGGCAGAGAAAAGAGCAACACACAAAAAGACCAACAATAAACATACTCGCCCTATGAGCGCCTTTCTCTATCCTTTGGCCACTATTTTCTTACGGTATTTGGCCGGAGAAAATACTGCAGCATGCTGTGGTATTCTCTCCGGCCAAAATTCTGGAACACCTGCCGGCATGCCGGATCCCGCATTAATTTCCATTGAAAGTTATTAATGCCGGATCCGATACCAAGTGTTTCGGAAAAACGGATCCGGTTTCCCGGTCTGCGCATGAGCATACCTTTAAAAATGCAAAAAAAATAAATTACAGAATCTGTTTTTCCAGATGACACCGGAGAGACAGATCCGGTATTTCAATGCATTTGTCAGCCGGATCCGGATACAGAAACAAATGCTATACGTTTGCATACGGATTTCCGGATCCGGCAGGCAGTTTCGGCAACGGAACTGCCTGCCAGAATCCTCTAACTCAAGTGTGAAAGTACCCAAAGTCCGGCTACCCTGTGCAGCAATTGGGGAAGCCTGTTTTTAATATTAATACGCTGAGTCACTCTAAAGAGACCCAGTGTATTTGAGCTGCAGTTCCTATGTTGGCCAGTAGGCCAACATAGGATAACAGCAATTGGAGCTTATACTTTACTTCTATGGAAATACAGTATAAGCTGTAAGAAATCTGAGTATTGCGCATTGTAGCCTCCTAGAGGGACTGCAAAAAAAAGGGGGGGGGGAAAGGGGAAAAAATATAAAGAATAAAAAATAAAAATACATTAAATCACCTACCTTTCTCCCCAAAAAATACATGAACAATAAAGAATATAAACATTATGGTTATCGTTGCATCCCAAAATTCCCATACTATTAAAATATAAAAATATTTATCCCATGCGGCGTAACAAAAAAATTATCAAAATGCCCAGTTAACCATTTTTTCGTCACTTACACAAAAATTAAACAAACTGTGATCAAAAAGTCACACACACTCCAAAATTATATCAATAAAAACTACAGATCGTCCCGCAAAAAATGAACCACACAGCTCAGTAGACATAATTATAAATATGCTATGGTGGGTTCGAATATGGCAATATAAAAAAAATATATATATATATATATTTTCAAAGTTTTTATTTTTTTTCAGTATTAAAAACATAAGAAAAACTATACATATGTGGTATCGCCGGATTCATACTGACCTGGAGAATGAAGACCATAAGTCAGTTTTACCATATAGTGAACGCCATAAAAAAAAACGGTAAAACTGCTGTGGAATTGCATTTTTTTACCCAATTCCACCCCATTTAAATTTTTCTTTCCCGCTTCCCATTACATACTATGCAATAATAAATTATGGCATTAGAAAGTACAACTTGTCCCGCAATAAATAAGCACTCATACGGCTGTATGAACTGAAAAATAAATAAATAAAATAAAATTATGACTCGGGAAAGACAGGGAAGAAAAATTAAAACGCCAAAACAAAAAAAAAAAATACGATATCCAAGTGGTTAAAGAGCCAGAATAGACTTCAAACAATTATATCCAAAATAACAACAATTTACGGTTTTGGAACGTTTTCTGTGTTAAATTAGGAATTGTTTTGAGTTTTATCATTGCCTATCTTCCACAGAATAATGTTCAGGCTCAGAGAGTGAACCAGACGTTAGAGCAATATTTCTGGTGTTATGTTTTAATACATCAACAAGAAAAGAAAATCCAGCTCTTGAACAACAGGAGACACTTTATTTAGCGGTAAAACTTCCAATTTTCATAGGCACTGTATAGTCAACATGTTTCGGACCTTCGTATATCAGTCCTTAATCATGATTAAGGACTGATATACGAAGGTCCGAAACATGTTGACTATACCCTGCCTATGAGGACTGGAAGTTTTACCACTAAATAAAGTGTCTCCTGTTGTTCAAGAGCTGGATTTTCTCTTTTTGTTGATTTGCTGTTACGGCCGTGTCCAGGCTGGTACCGTGCTCACTACAGGTGCAGCAGGTGAGAGCTGCTCAATCTTCTCATTTACTCCTTCTACTATGTTTTAATACATGATGATTGTTCTTAGTTTCTGCTATGGGAAAAGTTTTCTTACAATAATTTGTGTCATACATCCACAAATTTTACTTCATTCTTCTGTAATTATGGTTTTCAGCCCAAAGAATCTTCATTTACTGGTCGTGTGGATTTTGACATTCCATTGTTCAGACAGAAGATCGAGATGCTAGTTAGTTTGGAATAAAGTCAATGGAACTATGGGCTCAACTGCTGTTTGTGCTAAACACAAGTCTGATCTTCACTGCAGGGAACACCAGTTCAAGAAATGAGAGAGAGTTTGTTTGTCTAGCAAGAATATCTGGCTAAAATAAATATGTAGCAAGTTGGGTCCTATATGTATTGGTCCTTTTAAAAAATTAATCCAAATGAATTTAGTTTCCAGTGTATGTTGGATTTGCTGCAGGCATGCGAATAGCCTGACACAACTTTTCATTGTTCCTTTTTAAGCTTGTGTCCATAGAGCTCCAACTGCTCAGGTCCATGGTTTGTAGTGCCCCGGAGCAGGTATACTTTGACGTCTGGACATTTGTGGACATTTTCCTGTTTCCCTTATGCAAAGTCATCAACTCCTTACTTTATTTCACTTTAAAGGGTTGACTTGCATTGGCCTTTACTGTTTAATGCTGTGTAACTGCATTTTATATGTATGTTGTGATATATGGCTGTCACCGCCAGCTCTCTGAGAAGGTCTGACAGACGTTATTCTGTACCTCTTGCATGATGTTCTTTGTTTTGGTTTCACTTTGTCATCTCTTTCCCTTCTCCCAGCTGTCACCTATTTACACTGATTGCCTCCCTTTATATTCCCTCCCATACTGCCTCACTTTGCGGTTTATACTACTTCCTGGATTGTATTCACTGCTGGAGGTTGCAACTGCTGATTCCTCATAGAAGTCTTTTCCCTTTATTTGTGTTTCCGTTCTGGCTTGATTCTAGGTGACCCTGACTCCCTCCGTATTAAGTGCAGGGAGCCGGTGGTCATGTCCCAGGGTTTTCAGGTGTCACACAGTCGAGGAACGAGGGCATGCAATCGTCTATCATAAAGACCTTTGCATGGGCATAGCAGTCAGGGAGAACTCTAGGGGTTTTATAGAGCTCACCCATATGTTCCTTAGTTTGGGATCAAGTCAGTCGGATGTTTATTTATAACTTCCAGTTTTCTGCAACACCATCCGTGACAATGGCTTGTTCATTTGCATAGAACTGTGGAAAGGGTTACGCTACTACCCCAGCAGCAGTCGTGTCGCACCAGACGGAGGGGTAGGGCGACCCTTATCTACGGATGGGAATAGTATGGCCACCCCTGACTAACCCTAAGCTGGCACCTGTCTGCCCTGATACCCTAGACGGGGTGTGAACCCGTGCGGCGAGCAGGATGCCTAAACCCTCAGTCACCCTAAAGCCTAGAGTGGGGAAAGGCCGATGGGAGCACTAGTCACCATCACTCATGTCTAGGAGAACAGCAGGGGAAGACAGCAACAAACAAACTTATATCAGAGATAGACTTATCCAGTCACGAGCAGAGAAGGCGATCCCAATCACGACAGTCCACGCCGGACAAGAGCTCCACAGCAACACCATCAAACGATCTCCTTCAAAGGTCAGAATAGAACTGGAAGTAAGGACTATATCTGGCAATGACTGCAAGTGAAAGTGAAACTAATATAGTAGCTGGGAGTGGCAGACAGGACTCACCTGAGAAGGATGCCTACAAACTCCCAGTCAGGACAAAAAGGTTTACAAGGCAAAACCCAGATGACATACCCTGAACCACGGAGCAAACTCACAAGCTATCGCGAGTAGCAAGTCGCTGCGACCTTCTCCTCCCAGACCTGTCTGGATCAGTCACAGTCGTGACAGTACCCCCCTTTCTATGAGGGGCCCCTGGACCCTCAAGACCAGACCTCTCCGGATGGGAGCTATGAAAAGCCCGAATGAGTCTGTCTGCTTTTATCTCTGATGCTGGAACCCACATTCTCTCTTCGGAACCATAACCTTTCCAGTGCACCAGGTACTGAAGAGAGCGGCGAACATATCGTGAATCAACAATCTTTTCCACCTGAAACTCAAGACTGCCATCAACAACCATCGGTGGAGGCGGTAGTGGCAATGGTTCAGGAGGTTCTACATATCTCTTAAGCAGAGATCTGTGGAAGACATTATGGATCCTTAGAGTCTGAGGTAGCTCCAGACGAAAAGCCACCGGGTTAATGATCTTAATTACCCTATAAGGACCAATAAATCTCGGACCTAATTTCCACGAGGGAACCTTCAACTTGATATTTCTGGTAGACAACCACACCAAGTCATTCACCCCAAGGTCACCCCATTCACCTTCAGAGCGCTTCCTATCAGCCGCACGTTTGTATCTACCACCAATTCTCTTCAAACTTTCTTGCACACTCTGCCACACTGAAGAAAGTGAAGACGCAAATCGTTCCTCCTCGGGAATCCCAGACGGCCCCCCCCTCACTAAACGTACAAAACTGAGGATGGAAACCATACGCACCAAAAAATGGTGACTTATCGGTGGATTCTTGACGACGATTATTAATGGCAAACTTGGCTAACGGTAAATAAGATGACCATTCCTCCTGATTTTCAGAAACAAAGCATCTCAAATATGTCTCTAGGTTTTGATTGGTACGTTCAGTCTGACCGTTGGACTGTGGATGGAATGATGAAGAAAACTACAGATGAACCCCTAAACGAGAACAAAAAGCTTTCCAAAATTTAGAAATGAATTGGGTACCACGATCCGAAACAATATCGGAAGGGACCCCGTGAAGCTTCATGATGTGGTCAATAAAAACCTGAGCCAGTGTGTTAGCATTAGGCAATGCGGCAAGAGCAATAAAGTGCACCATTTTACTGAATCTGTCAACAACTACCAGAATAACAGTCTTCCCCGCTGATACTGGTAGATCCGTAATGAAATCCATTGACAGGTGCGTCCAAGGCCTGTTGGGGATGGCCAGAGGTAAAAGACGCCCTGCCGGACGAGTATGATCTACCTTAGAACGAGCACAGGTAGCACATGCAGACACAAAATTCAACACCTCCTGGCGCCATTTAGGCCACCAGAACCGACGAGACATTAACTCAGAGGTTGCCCTACTACCTGGGTGTCCTGCCAGTGTGGAGTTATGGTGTTCTTTTAGTATCTCCAGTCGTAAATTTTCTGGCACAAACAGTTTACCCGAGGGGCAGGAGGCCGGGGCGTCCCCCTGAGCTTCCAACACCCTCCCCTCCAAACCTGAGTGTAATGCAGAGACCACCACCCCCTTTTGCAAAATGGGCTCTGGTACCTCAACATCACCCCCTCCAGGAAAACTTTGAGACAATGCATCCGCCTTAGTATTTTTTGCCCCTGGGCGATAGGTTATTACAAAATTAAACCTAGTAAAAAATAACGACCACCGAGCCTGTCTAGGGGTGAGACGTTTAGCAGACTCCAGATATAATAAGTTTTTGTGATCAGTAATCACCGTGACGGGATGAACCGCCCCCTCCAAAAAATGACGCCACTCCTCAAAAGCCAACTTAATAGCCAAAAGTTCCCTGTTGCCAATATCATAGTTCCTTTCTGCAGTAGACAATTTCTTCGAAAAGAAAGCACACTGACGCCATTCACCAGGGGACGGGCCCTGAGATAGTACCGCTCCCACCCCCACCTCTGATGCGTCAACCTCTACAATAAAAGGAAGCGAGACATCTGGCTGTACGAGAATAGGGGCCGAGGTGAATCTCTCCTTCAGAGATGCAAAGGCAGTTTTGGCTGCATGTGACCATTTGGAAAAATCGGATCCCTTTCGGGTCATGTCCGTCAGTGGTTTGACCACCAAGGAATAGTTTTTTATAAACTTTCTATAAAAATTGGCAAACCCCAGGAAGCGTTGCAATGCCTTCAGGTTCTCAGGCAGATCCCAGTCTATAATCGCCCGGACTTTCTCTGGATCCATGCGGAAACCTGAATCTGACAACACATACCCCAGAAATGGCAGTTCTTTTACGGCGAACACACATTTTTCTAACTTAGCAAACAATTTGTTGGCCCTTAATATCTGCAGCACTTGTCTCACATGGATCTTATGTGTATCCAGATCCGGGGAATAGACCAGGATGTCATCAAGATATATCACAACAAATCTCCCGATAAGGTGACTAAAAATATCGTTGACAAAATGTTGGAATACCGCAGGCGCATTAGTAAGACCAAATGGCATGACCAGATTTTCATAATGCCCTTCCGGAGTATTAAAAGCCGTCTTCCACTCATCCCCCTCTTTGATGCGAACCAGGTTATAGGCTCCTCTGAGATCCATTTTGGAGAACCATTTAGCACCAGCAACCTGATTAAAGAGGTCGGGAATGAGAGGAAGAGGATAGGGATCTCGGATAGTTATCCGGTTTAATTCCCGGAAATCCAGGCAAGGACGGAGGCCCCCATCTTTCTTTTTAACGAAAAAGAACCCTGCAGCCACAGGTGAAGAAGAGGGTCTGATGTGTCCCTTAGCCAAACTCTCCGAAATATAATCTTTCATAGCCTTCCTCTCCGGGCCGGAAAGATTGTATAATCGGGTTTTAGGTAGTTTGGCCCCAGGTAGTAGATTAATCGGGCAATCATATGGACGATGAGGTGGTAACCCCTGACAACCCTTCTCAGAGAACACATCCATAAAATCTGACAGAAAAGCAGTTAAAGATGTTACAGAGAGTGTAGAGCACCTACTACTCAAGCAGTTGTCCTTACAATGTTCACTCCACTCCACAATCTCCCCGGCCTGCCAATCCACCACTGGATTGTGAGTCACCAGCCAGGGGAGCCCCAATACCATAGGAGCCGGAAGACCGTCCAGGACATAACACGAGATATGCTCTTTATGGAGGTCCCCTACCTGCCGATGGATATTATGAATGATCTGAGTTAACTCTTTCTGAGTAAGAGGGGAGGAGTCGATGGCAAAAACAGGAATAGTTCTGCGTATCGGTTCTGGAGTAAAACCCAGAGCCTGAGCAAACCGTGAATCCACCAAGTTGACCCCCGCCCCACTGTCCAAAAAGACGGAACAGATCTCAGTCTTATTGCCCGCCTCAACGGTAGCGGACAACAAAAACTGAGACATGCGTATGGAGGAAACGAATACGCCCAGACTGTTATCCTCCGCACAATCTGGGGACTCTAGTTTTCCCGGCGGCTCCTTTGTTTGTGGTCTCTTGGGTTCTGAGGGACAAACCTTTACAAAATGACCCCTCCCCCCACAACGAAAACAAACCTCTGACCTACAGCGGAACTTAGGAGGATTCACCCGTCTAGTGGCGCCCCCTATTTGCATTGGTTCGACTGGATCATAACAAACCGATCCCTGCCCTATAGAGGCCTCCGTAAAATTTTAATAGTCTCTCCCTGAGTCGTCTGTCGATTCTTATGGACAGAGACATAGCAGCCTCCAGAGACCCAGGGACCTCGTATACCGCCAGCGCGTCTTTTAATTTTTCAGACAACCCCTGGCAGAACTGACTCCTAAGGGCCGAGTCGTTCCATAACGTATCAGTAGCCCACCTACGGAATTCTGAACAATATAGTTCAGCAGACCGGTTCTCTTGCCGAAGTCTACGTAGCTTAGACTCAGCCAGTGAGACCCTGTCCGGGTCATCATATACGAGACCCAGGGCTTCAAAAAAACTCCTCCACTGATCATAAGGCCAGAGAGTCTGATGGTAGGGAGAAAGCCCAAGCCTGCGGATCTCCTTGCAGGAGAGAAATTACAATACCCACCCGTTGTTCCTCACCGCCGGAGGATCTAGGGCGTAACCTGAAGAACAATTTGCAAGCTTCTCTGAAGGTTACAAATTGATCTCTCCCTCCTGAGAACCTATCAGGTAAAGCCACTTTTGGCTCAGGAGTACCTTGGTTTCCCGTAGCAACGGTGGAACCCAAGGATGGCTGCTGCTGCTGCCGCACTGTTGTTTTTAATCCTGCCACTTCAAGGGATAATCCCTGTAATTGTTTCGCCAAAACCGTAACCGGATCCATAGTGGAACAGAAAAATACAAAGCAAAACAGCAAGCAAAAAAAAAGAAAAAAAGAAAAAAAAGAAATGTCACTTTTTTTTTTTTTAAAAAGGCCAGATATACTGTCACGACCGCTACCCCAGCAGCAGTCGTGTCGCACCAGACGGAGGGGTAGGGGGACCCTTATCTACGGATGGGAATAGTATGGCCACCCCTGACTAACCCTAAGCTGGCACCTGTCTGCCCTGATACCCTAGACGGGGTGTGAACCCGTGCGGCGAGCAGGATGCCTAAACCCTCAGTCACCCTAAAGCCTAGAGTGGGGAAAGGCCGATGGGAGCACTAGTCACCATCACTCATGTCTAGGAGAACAGCAGGGGAAGACAGCAACAAACAAACTTATATCAGAGATAGACTTATCCAGTCACGAGCAGAGAAGGCGATCCCAATCACGACAGTCCACGCCAGACAAGAGCTCCACAGCAACACCATCAAACGATCTCCTTCAAAGGTCAGAATAGAACTGGAAGTAAGGACTATATCTGGCAATGACTGCAAGTGAAAGTGAAACTAATATAGTAGCTGGGAGTGGCAGACAGGACTCACCTGAGAAGGATGCCTACAAACTCCCAGTCAGGACAAAAAGGTTCACAAGGCAAAACCCAGATGACATACCCTGAACCACGGAGCAAACTCACAAGCTATCGCGAGTAGCAAGTCGCTGCGACCTTTTCCTCCCAGACCTGTCTGGATCAGTCACAGTCGTGACAACTATAATATAATTGAAATGTCGCACTAAAGAAACCTGGGCACCAAATAGGTGCACCTGTCCAATCGAGAACACTCACTCGAATAAAGGGTATAAATATGTTGCTTAGCTTTGCCTGGTTGGTTTCAGTTGCTGATTTTCCACATACATTTGGGCATTACTCCATTCTAGTTGTCAGGTGCATTTCTCTTCCAGGTTGTTTGTAGTTTGTTCTGTATTCTGGAGTCTGTAGTTCCATGATCTTGTTCTAGTTTAGTGTCTGTAGTTTCATGTTCTTTCTCGCTATGTTTGGGAGTTGTTTGCTGCTATGCTGTTGTACTGTCATGGCTGATTTGCTCACTTGAATTCAGGGAAATTAAGTGCAGTATTGCAAAAATTGCATTTTGAACCACTCACTCTGGTTTTGAAAAGAGTGGAAAAGTTGGTGTGGTTTGCCTGTTGAGCTGATTAAACCCCGATTTATCACCTGCAACTTATTTAAAAGTAGCAAAAATTGTCACAGTCTTAGGGTCCATTCACGATGTGCTGCCCGGACACGGAATTGCGGACCCGCACTTCCGGATCCACAATTCCGTTCCCGAAAAAAATAGAACATGTCCTATTCTTGTCCGCAATTGCAGGCAAGAATAGGCATATTTTATTAGTGCCAGCAATGTGCGGTCCGCAAAATGCGGAACGCACATTGCCGCTGTCCGTGTTTTGTGGATCCGCAAAACACGTTGCAGACGTGTGAATGGACCCTTACCCAGAAGGAATGTGGTGTAGAAGGTGGACTAACATCCCAACACAGAAGTGTTAGACTGGTGAGCTGCAGAACGCTGGCATAGTTTTCTGCTTCCAGCTCCATTCACTGTGTCGTCTTTTCTGGCGCCAGCTGCCAAAAACACCTGATTGATTGGCATGCCGTGTTTCAGACCTGCACCAATCTAAATACCTTAGTGGAAACCTCTTTTCTACTACTTGACATGGAACCTATTTTAAATACTTTTGACTTTGTCAGCCCCTTCTTATTAGCAACAATGGGCTTACATTCAAATCCCAGTGCTGGGCTCTATTCATCAAGTCTGAGCCTTATTATAATAATACCAGACAGATGCCCTATCACCTCTCTAATTTTCACCTTAATTATTGAACATTCTGTTGAAATTTAAGACAATCCTCCAATATGTCTGGTATTAAAGTATGTGAAAAATATCACTGTCCTGGATTATTCACAGACAGTGTAACCATACGTAGTTCTGTCTAAACCTATAATATTTCTAGCAGAGGTCAAAATTGCAAAAATAATAATAATTAAGAAGCACTGCAGAGCAGAGAAGAGGAGAGCCGGATTTGCAGGATCACAGGGTAAAGATGAGCAGGGGAGAAATAGAGGGTCCACTCAGCTGGTATCATTGTGCTAAGCGCACAACTCAGAGCGCTTTGTATAGTCGAGATCTTGCTGCCGCATGCCCTCCTGCCAGTGACGGGAGTCCCGCTATCTTGAGTAAACTGAAGAGGAAAGAAAAAGATGCTGGCAGCACTGCAAGGAAGAGTTCCATAATGTCTTATGAAGAGGATTTATACAGGGTCCGACTGACTCCTTCGTCAGGTAAGTACACCAATGTTAGAAGAAAAAAAATTGGAGTCTGTAATTACATGACAATTCACTAGAGGGCATCCAAACTCTTTACAAACCCATACCTGATAAGCTTCTGTATTCACATCTATGCAGGGGTGCACCACCAATGAGGCCAGGTGAGGCGATCGCCTCAGGCAGCACCAGGTAAGGGCAAGTGGTGGGCAGCGAAAGGGCCATGGCCAATGCCCGCTTTCATTGCGGCAAAGGGGTTGGGTTAAGAAATTGTGATGGGGGTGGGGGGGGGAGTGTTGTTTAAGTTTTCGCCTCAGGCAGCAGAAAGGCTAGGTGCACCCCTGCATCTACCAAGATCCTCTGTTACTGGCAACATAAAAAAAAAGTGCAGGTTACCAGGCGCCACCCATGGAACCAGAACTGAGCAGTGGGGAGCAGGTAAGTATACTTCCCTCCACAGGTGTGCTGGGTGGGAGGGAGATAAAGCAATAAACATGGAAGAACCTGTGCAAGTTGCAAAGCTCAAGGTCTCTATAGAAGAGCCCCAGTGTAGGAGTAGCAACAATTTGTGCCTGTACTACAGAGATAACCAGTGCTTGAAGTGGGCCGGAACGCGGCGGTACTCAGTACCGCCACTTCCAAAAATTGCCCTGGAGAGTACCAGCACCTCTCCGTGCGCCCAGTACGTGGGTTTCCGGTACCGGAGCGCAGCGGAGAGCTGGCAGTCAGTGGCGGATTACAATAGGGACGTTCGGGTCGGCAGCCCCGGGCCCAGCACCGCTGGGGGGCCCAGCGCCGACCCGAACGCCCACATACTGCCGGCCGTGCCGACAGCGAGGAGGCTCCTTGGCTGGTGTAGTATTTTACACAGAGTGACTGACAGAGAGAGGAGCCCGGCCCCGCCCCCAACAGCAGGCTCCAGCACAGACATTGCCCGGAGCCTGACTCCTCCCACACATGTGACTGATCACATGATCATGACATCACGGAAGGTCCTTAAGCCTGCTTGTGCAGAGCTGTCATCCGGCTGTTCAGGGGCGGTTGTGTCTAAACTCCAGACACCAAACGGACCTGGTCCTTTTGCAGTATGGGAAATAGCCAGGTCTCTAAGAGCTGTCTAAACTCCAGACTCGGTACGGACCTTTTAGCCCCCTAGTGGACGGGTCCGGAACAGAGCTAGTGTTTAGCCAGCTCACAGTGATTTGGCTAAACTCCATACCCGGTGCGGACCTCTCAGCCCCCTGGTGGTCAGGTCCGGAACTATGATGGGATTTAGCAGATTCAAAGTGAATTGACTAAACTCCATACTCCGTAAGGACCTTCTTAACCCTTTGTGGTATGTGATCCATTACAATTAATTTTGCCAAATAAAGTTGAACAGATGAGTGGTAGAAAATCTCTTTTTTATTTTTAATCCTTATAAGGCCTCCTGCAGAAGACCGGATGGTTTTGCGGTCCGTTTTAAAGGATCCGTTTTTACATTTTTTTTGTTTCAGTACTGTCTCAGTTTTCGTTCCATTTTTCCGTTTGGTTTGCGTTTTTTGAGCAACTTAAACAAGGCATATACAGTAATTACATTCTAAAATTCGGCTGGGCATAACATTTTTAATAGACTGTTCCACAAAAAATTGAACAAATACGGAAAACATACAGATGCATTCTGTATCCGTTCATTTCACAGCCCCATTGACTTGAATGGAGCCACGGGACATGATTTGCGGGCAATAATATGACCTGTTCTATCTTTGAACTGAAAAATGGAAACTGAATGCATACGGAGTACATTCCGTTTTGTTGCGGACCTATTGAAATGAATGGTTCCATATATGGGATTGAAAAAGCTTTCTGCCAAACGGAAACAAAAAACGTTTGTGTGCAGGAGGCATAACTGTTTAATATCACCATAAAACATGAATCCGTATCATGGACGCACTTCACCCCGAGTCCTGTGAGAACAGGGTGGGAGCTCAGATGATGCTGCAGAGGAGCCTCTAATCACTGAGAAATGTCCGCCGTCCAGTGTCCGAGAAAACTAAAGTATCGGCTCAAATTTTCTATTCATCAAGAGTTATCTGTGAAATGTTCCCATCAAAGTATACATTCAGATCGCAAGGCTCTGGCGGTAACCTGTGATCTCACCGTCATCATGGTCAAAGGAAAGATCAGCATGTGGCCCCATCATTTTTCCTGCTGGTGAGGTCCTCTTCAGGTATGGAGTTTATCCTGCTCACAGTGAACTGTCTATTCCCCATACACCAGACGGACCTTTTCTATGTGTTATGTACAGAGAAGTTCTCCTGCTGGTGGGGTCCTCTTCAGGTATGGAGTGTAGCCTGCTCACAGTGTACTGTCTATTTCCCATACACCAGATGGACCTTTTCTATGTGTTACCTACAGAGAGGTTCTCCTGCTGGTGGGGTCCTCCTCAGGTATGGAGTTTATCCTGCTCACAGTGAACTGTCTATTCCCCATACACCAGACGGACCTTTTCTATGTGTTATATACAGAGAGGTTCTCCTGCTGGTGAGGTCCTCTTCAGTTATGGAGTTTAGCCTGCTCACAGTGTACTGTCTATTTCCCATACACCAGATGGACCTTTTCTATGTGTTATCTACAGAGAGGTTCTCCTGCTGGTGAGGTCCTCTTCAGGTATGGAGTTTAGCCTACTCACAGTGAACTGTCTATTTCCCATACACCAGACGGACCTTTTCTATGTGTTATATACAGAGAGGTTTTCCTGCTGGTGAGGTCCTCTTCAGTTATGGAGTTTAGCCTGCTCACAGTGAACTGTCTATTTTCCATACACCAGACGGACCTTTTCTATGTGTTACCTACAGAGAGGTTCTTCTGCTGGTGAGGTCCTCTTCAGGTATGGAGTTTAGCCTGCTCACAGTGAACTGTCTATTTCCCATACACCAGATGGACCTTTTCTATGTGTTATCTACAGAGAAGTTCTCCTGCTGGTGGGGTCCTCTTCAGGTGCTCACAGTGAACTGTCTATTTCCCATACACCAGATGGACCTTTTCTATGTGTTATCTACAGAGAGGTTCTCCTGCTGGTGAGGTCCTCTTCAGTTATGGAGTTTAGCCTGCTCACAGTGAACTGTCTATTTCCCATACACCAGACGGACCTTTTCTATGTGTTACCTACAGAGAGGTTCTCCTGCTGGTGAGGTCCTCTTGAGACATGGAGTTTAGCCTGCTCACAGTGAACTGTCTATTTCCCATACACCAGACGGACCTTTTATATGTGTTATCTACAGAGAGGTTCTCCTGCTGGTGAGGTCCTCTTTAGGTATGGAGTTTAGCCTGCTCACAGTGAACTGTCTATTTCCCATACACCAGATGGACCTTTTCTATGTGTTACCTACAGAGAAGTTTTCCTGCTGGTGAGGTCCTCTTGAGACATGGAGTTTAGCCTGCTCACAGTGAACTGTCTATTTCCCATACACCAGACTGACCTTTTCTATGTGTTACCTACAGAGAGGTTCTCCTTCAGGTGAGGTCCTCTTCAGGTATGGAGTTTAGCCTGCTCACAGTGAACTGTCTATTTCCCATAAACCAGATGGACCTTTTCTATGTGTTACCTACAGAGAGGTTCTCCTGCTGGTGAGGTCCTCTTCAGGTATGGAGTTTAGCCTGCTCACAGTGAACTGTCTATTTCCCATACACCAGATGGACCTTTTCTATGTGTTACCTACAGAAAGGTTCTCCTGCTGGTGAGGTCCTCTTCAGGTATGGAGTTTAGCCTGCTCACAGTGAACTGTTTATTTCCCATACACCAGATGGACCTTTTCTATGTGTTACCTACAGAGAGGTTCTCCTGCTGGTGAGGTCCTCTACAGACATGTTTAGCCTGCTCACAGTGAACTGTCTATTCCCCATACACCAGACGGACCTTTTCTATGTGTTACATACAGAGAAGTTCTCCTGCTGGTGAGGTCCTCTTCAGATATGGAGTTTAGCCTGCTCACAGTGAACTGTCTATTTCCCATACACCAGACGGCAATACAGGTGCAGAAGATGTCTGGCCTTGCAGTTGTAGAAGCAGTTGGTTGCAGCAGTGACGGTGTGGAACATGACTGACAAGGTGCAGGAGATGATGTCTGGCTGTGGTGGGTTTGCAGTGGCAGCAGAAGCAGACATGTTACTAGTGGACGAACCTAGAAATGATTTTATTTTGCCAAACATTTGCTAACCAAATCTACTTCTGTCTACCACACACAATTTTTTTCTAGAAACAGTTGCTTTACACACACATTTTTCACTTTCACAAGGGGTAACAGGACAAAATGCACCCCACATGATGTATAGCCGCACGGCAAGCTTCAGAGTGGAAGGAGCACCATATGGCGGTTAGGAGAGAGGATTTAGCTGAAATGGTAATTGGGAGCTATGTCGCATATGAAGACACCCAGAGGTGGCCCTAGAGTGGAAACCCCCAAAAGTGACCCCATTCCAGAATCTACACCCCCGTACAAACATTTTAAGTGGTGGAAAGGGTACTTTTTACCAAACAGAGAGAGGATTTCAAAGCACACATTTGTAAAAATGAAAAAAATTCTAGCAGACCCCAATTTTTCACTTACACAAGGGGTTAAAGGAGAAAATGCACTTCAGTATATGTTCCCCATTTTGCGAACACCCCATATGTGCTCGTAGTCTGCTGTATTGGCGCACAGCAGGCCTCTACAGGCAAAGTGCAAAATATGGTTTTTGCAAGCCTGAATTGGCAGACATGGATTTTTGCTGCCATTCAAACCGCTTCCGGTTCATGGTCTGACTGTAAATTGGAGTCTGGTAGAAAATGTCAGAACTCCAATATTGTCTGACGTTTGGCTTCTTTACTACGCCCATATGCAGCACGAGTCCCCAAAACTTCATCATCTCTGCTGCATCTACTGGGGTCCAACCTAGGGGTCTAGCGTATGGCAAACTAGGGTTCTGAGCAATGAATTGTTGGGCGTATAAGTTGGTTTGGGCCACCATTAGATTTACAAAATCTTCAGAGAAGATTTAGAAAAAATCTAGCTCAGTGAAGTCCGCACAATCTATCAGAAATCCTGAGTGGCCCATGAACTCCGGAATTTGGGGCTGATAATAGTCAGGGGGTGGGGTCCATGTGGGCTCACTCTGGGGGGCTGCCTCCGCTGCTACCCTGTGGCACCTTCTAAAGCAGGCATGCTCAACCTGCGGCCCTCCAGCTGTTGCAAAACTACAACTCCCAGCAAGCCCAAACAGCCTACAGCAGGGCATTGTGGGAGTTGTAGTTTTACAACAGCTGGAGGGCCGCAGGTTGAGCATGCCTGTTCTAAAGGGTCCCTCATCAGCGGATGATGATGAGGGAGTAGAGGAAAGTGGCATCCTCTTCTTCCCCACTGGCAGACTCTGTATCTGAGGCAAGCATGGCGTATGCCTCTTCAGCTGAGTATAGTCGTTGGGATGAATGGGACATTTTTATTTTATTGGGGTGTGACGTGTGAAACGTGTAAACCTTTATTTAGTGTGGGGAGTGTATGTAGTGTTTTCACACGTGAAGGGGCTTGTAATAAATTTCAAATTAGAAGAAAAGTTCTAAAATAACAAAAACATTTTCAGCAAAAAAAAATAATTACTTGTAGCGCAAACTGAGCAGACGCGATCAATAATGGACACTACTGATCGGTGCTCAGTGGTTGCAAAAGGCACGTACGCTAACTGACATTGAGATAGATAGATAGATATATCTAACTAACTACCACTAACTGCAGTTATTTTTTCACACACAAATGTGAAAAAAAAAACTCAAATGTGCAGATGCTACTGAGCACACTACTGATTGTGCGTGCTGCAGAGCACCACAGATCGTATAGAGGGATCTGGAACAGCTGCAAATGAAAAAAAAAATAATTGTGCAGCTATTCCAGATGTTGTTGTTCGTTCTTCTTTTCAGCATGCAAAGGCGTTAAATTCGTAGTGGTGGTACAGCACAAGTCCCAGCAAGCCACAGCAGCACAGAACCTCTCTGCAAGCAGTCACCAGCTAGGATGGCTGCATGCAGGGACGTTCTGCCTCTTCCTGTGCAGCTATAGCGCTGTTTCAGATACATCATACAATCTCACACGGCAGTCCCCCCCTCATACAATCCCACACCATAGTCCCCCCCCCTCCCCCATGGCAGCCCCCCCATCATGCAATCCCACCATAGTACCCCCTATTCCACATGGCAGCCCCCCATCATACAATCCCACACCATAGTCCCCCCCATGCCACATGGCAGCCCCCCATCATACAATCCCACACCATAGTCCCCCCCATCATATAATCCCACACCATAGTCCCCCCCCATCATACAATCCCACACAGCAGCCCCCCCATCATACAATCTCACACAGCAGTCCCCCCCCCATCCAATCCCACACCATAGTCCCCCCATCCCACATGGCAGCCCCCCTCTCACACCGTAGTCCCCCCCCATCCCACATGGCAGCCCCATCATACAATTTCACACGGCAGTCCCCCCCATCCAATCCCACATGGCAGCCCCCCTCTCACACCGTAGTCCCCCCATCCCACATGGCAGCCCCCCCATCATACAATCTCACATCGTCCCCCCCATCCCACACGGCAGCCCCCCATCATACAATCCCACACCATAGTCGTCCCCCCATCCCACACGGCGTCCCCCCATCATACAATCCCACACCATAGTCCCCCCTCCCCCATGGCAGCCCCCCCATCATACAATCTCACACGGCAGTCCCCCATCATACAATCCCACACCATAGTCCCCCCTCCCCCATGGCAGCCCCCCCATGATACAATCCCACACCATAGTCCCCCCTCCACCATGGCAGCCCCCCCATCATACAATCCCACACCATAGTCCCCCCATCATACAATCCCACACCATAGTCCCCCCCCCATCCCCCATGGCAGCCCCCCATCATACAATCCCACACCATAGTTCCCCCCATTCCACATGGCAGCCCCCCATCATACAATCCCACACTGCAGCCCCCATCATACAATCTCACACGGCAGTCCCCCCCATCCAATCCCACACCATAGTCCCCCCATCCCACATGGCAGCCCCCCTCTCACACCGTAGTCCCCCCATCCCACATGGCAGCCCCCATCATACAATCTCACACCGTAGTCCCCCCCATCCCATATGGCAGCCCCCCATCATACAATCCCACACCATAGTCCCCCCCCATGGCAGCCCCCCATCATACAATCCCACACCATAGTCCCCCCATCATACAATCTCACACGGCAGTCCCCCCCATCCAATCCCACACCATAGTCCCCCCCATTACACACATGGCAGCCCCCCCTCTCACACCGTAGTCCCCTCCATCCCACATGGCAGCTCCCCCATCATACAATCTCACACCGTAGTCCCCCCCCATCCCACATGGCAGCCCCATCATACAATCCCACACCATAGTCCCCCATCATACAATCCCACACAGCAGCCTCCCATCATACAATCTCACACGTCAGTCCCCCCCATCCCACACGGCAGCCCCCCATCATACAATCCCACACCATAGTCCCCCCCATCCCACATGGCAGCCCCGCATCATACAATCCCACACCATAGTCCCCCCCATGGCAGCCCCCCATCATACAGTCCCACACAGCAGCACCCCCCCCCCAATCATACAATCTCACACGGCAGTCCCCCCCAATCCAATATGGCAGCCCCCCTCTCACA
Organism: Bufo bufo; assembly: GCF_905171765.1. Taxonomy (NCBI): domain Eukaryota; kingdom Metazoa; phylum Chordata; class Amphibia; order Anura; family Bufonidae; genus Bufo; species Bufo bufo. Next base: position 441,483,715 of record NC_053390.1, on the reverse strand, counting down.
CCGTAGTCCCCCCATCCCACATGGCAGCCCCCCATCATACAATCTCACATCGTAGTCCCCCCCCATCCCACATAGCAGCCCCCCATCATACAATCCCACACCATAGTCGTCGGCCCCCATCCCCCATGGCAGCCCCACCATCATACAATCCCACACAGCAGCCCCCCATCATACAATCTCACACGGCAGTCCCCCCATCCAACCCCACATGGCAGCCCCCCATCATACAATCTCAAATCGTAGTCCCCCCATCCCACATGGCAGCCCCCCATCATACAATCTCAAATCGTAGTCCCCCCATCCCACATGGCAGCCCCCCATCATACAATCCCACACAGCAGCCTCCCATCATACAATCTCACACGTCAGTCCCCCCCCCATCCCACACGGCAGCCCCCCCATCATACAATCCCACACCATAGTCCCCCCATCCCACACGGCAGCCCCCCCATCATACAATCCCACACCATAGTCCCCCCCCATCCCACATGGCAGCCCCGCATCATACAATCCCACACCATAGTCCCCCCCATGGCAGCCCCCCATCATACAATCCCACACAGCAGCCCCCCCAATCATACAATCTCACACGGCAGTCCCCCCCAATCCAATATGGCAGCCCCCCTCTCACACCGTAGTCCCCCCATCCCACATGGCAGCCCCCCCATCATACAATCTCACATCGTAGTCCCCCCCATCCCACATGGCAGCCCCACCATCATACAATCCCACACAGCAGCCCCCCATCATACAATCTCACACGGCAGTCCCCCCCATCCAATCCCACATGGCAGCCCCCCTCTCACACCGTAGTCCCCCCCATCCCCATCATACGATTCCACACCATAGTCCCCCTCCCCATGACAGCCCCCCCCCATCATACAATCCCACATCATAGTCCCCCCCATTTCATATGGCAGCCCCCCCATCATACAATCCCACATCATAGTCCCCCCCATCCCACATGGCAGCCCCCCATCATACAATCTCAAATCGTAGTCCCCCCATCCCACATGGCAGCCCCCATCATACAATCCCACACCATAGTCCCCCCCATCATACAATCCCACACAGCAGCCTCCCCCCATCATACAATCTCACACGGCAGTCCCCCCCATCCCACACGGCAGCCCCCCATCATACGATTCCACACCATAGTCCCCCTCCCCATGACAGCCCCCCCCCATCATACAATCCCACATCATAGTCCCCCCCATTTCATATGGCAGCCCCCCCATCATACAATCCCACATCATAGTCCCCCCCATTTCATATGGCAGCCCCCCATCATACAATCCCACACCATAGTCCCCCCATCCCACATGGCAGCCCCGCATCATACAATCCCACACCATAGTCCCCCCCATGGCAGCCCCCCATCATACAATCCCACACAGCAGCCCCCCCAATCATACAATCTCACACGGCAGTCCCCCCCAATCCAATCCCACATGGCAGCCCCCCTCTCACACCGTAGTCCCCCCCATCCCACATGGCAGCCCCCCATCATACAATCTCAAATCGTAGTCCCCCCATCCCACATGGCAGCCCCCATCATACAATCCCACACCATAGTCCCCCCCATCATACAATCCCACACAGCAGCCTCCCCCCATCATACAATCTCACACGGCAGTCCCCCCCATCCCACACGGCAGCCCCCCATCATACGATTCCACACCATAGTCCCCCTCCCCATGACAGCCCCCCCCCATCATACAATCCCACATCATAGTCCCCCCCATTTCATATGGCAGCCCCCCCATCATACAATCCCACATCATAGTCCCCCCCCCATTTCATATGGCAGCCCCCCATCATACAATCCCACACCATAGTCCCCCCATCCCACATGGCAGCCCCGCATCATACAATCCCACACCATAGTCCCCCCCATGGCAGCCCCCCATCATACAATCCCACACAGCAGCCCCCCCAATCATACAATCTCACACGGCAGTCCCCCCCAATCCAATCCCACATGGCAGCCCCCCTCTCACACCGTAGTCCCCCCATCCCACATGGCAGCCCCCCATCATACAATCTCACATCGTAGTCCCCCCCATCCCACACGGCAGCCTCCCATCATACAATCCCACACCATAGTCGTCGTCCCCATCCCCCATGACAGCCCCCCCATCATACAATCTCACACGGAAGTCCCCCCCCATCCAATCCCACATGGCAGCCCCCCTCTCACACCGTAGTCCCCCCATCCCACATGGCAGCCCCCCATCATACAATCTCAAATCGTAGTCCCCCCATCCCACACGGCAGCCCCCCCATCATACAATCCCACACCATAGTCGTCCCCCTCATCCCCCATGACAGCCCCCCCATCATACAATCCCACACCATAGTCCCCCCTCCCCCATGGCAGCCCCCCATCATACAATCCCACACCATAGTCCCCCCTCCCCCATGGCAGCCCCCCCATCATACAATCCCACACCATAGTCCCCCCTCCCCCATGGCAGCCCCCCCATCATACAATCCCACACCATAGTCCCCCATCATACAATCCCACACCATAGTCCCCCCCATCCCCCATGGCAGCCCCCCCCATCATACAGTCCCACACCATAGTCCCCCCATCCCCCATGGCAGCCCCCCCATCATACAATCCCACACCATAGTCCCCCCCCATCCCCCATGGCAGCCCCCCATCATACAATCCCACATCATAGTCCCTCCCATCCCACATGGCAGCCCTCCATCATACAATCTCACACCATAGTCCCGACTCCCCCCCATCATACAATCCCACACAGCAGCCCCCCATCATACAATCTCACACCGTAGTCCCCCGCTCATCCCTCATGGCAGCCCCCCATCATACAATCCCACACCATAGTCCCCCCCATCATACAATCCCACACCATAGTCCCCCATCATACAATCCCACACCATAGTCCCCCCCCATCCCCCATGGCAGCCCCCCCCCATCGTCCCCCCATGGCAGCCCCCCCATCATACAATCCCACACCATAGTCCCCCCCATCCCCCATGGCAGCCCCCCATCATACAATCCCACATCATAGTCCCCCCCATCATAGTCCCTCCCATCCCACATGGCAGCCCTCCATCATACAATCTCACACCATAGTCCCGACTCCCCCCCATCATACAATCCCACACAGCAGCCCCCCATCATACAATCTCACACCGTAGTCCCCCGCTCATCCCTCATGGCAGCCCCCCATCATACAATCCCACACCATAGTCCCCCCCCATCATACAATCCCACACCATAGTCCCCCCCATTCCCATGGCAGCCTCCCATCATACAATCCCACATCATAGTCCCACCCATCATACAATCCCACATCATAGTCCCTCCCATCCCACATGGCAGCCCCCCATCATACAATCTCACACAGCAGCCCCCCATCATACAATCTCACACCGTAGTCCCCCCCATAATCCCACAGGACAGTCCCCCCTCACAGAATTGTCAGCCCCCAAGCTTCACATGTACCTGTCTGTGCTAAAGACGCTGGTGCGCAGAGCAGCCATGCCTAACCTTCCTACTGTAATGGTAGCAGCACTGTAATACTAAGCGCGCGCTGGCTGCCGACCCACGTGACCTAGAAAGGTCACGTGATAATGTGACGTCAGAAGGTCCGTTTCGTGTCTGGAGTTTAGTCGCTACCGTTCAGGGGCCAGGGCTGTGTGTCAGGTAGGAGGCTGAATACAGAGAGGCTGGTGATTTTCAATATCAATAGGAGAGGGATTGTTTCAGCAGTAAAGAAAGACTTTGCATACAAAGACAGCTATGTTCGTGGTTTAGGACACATGAGGGGACATTAATAAAGTAATGCTGTGAGTCTGTGACACATAGGGCCATGAGAGGGGCCAGCAAAACATGCTATATGTGTGTCATTCACACATATAGCATCTTATGCAGGCCCCCCTCATGGCCCTATGTGTCATAGCACACATCCCCTATAACAGTGCATCATCCATACGTCCCCCATAACAGTGCCATCCACAGATCCCCCATAACAGTGTCATCCACAGATCCCCTCCATAACAGTGCCATCCACAGATCCCCTCCATAACAGTGCCATCCACAGATCCCCCATAACAGTGCCATCCACAGATCCCCTCAATAACAGTGTCATCCACAGATCCCCTCCATAACAGTGTCATCCACAGATCCCCTCGATAACAGTGTCATCCACAGATCCCCCATAACAGCGCCATCCACAGATCCCCCATAACACTGCAAATAGACCTCTACCACAATTCCCTTAAAATATCGCATCGCATATCGTTATCGCATCCTGTTTGGGAAAAGCTGGTCTGCTGTGATAATATAAACAATGGGGGTTCTACAAAAGAGCTATTGTGGGGCAAAATTCATATTCGTGTTTACACACGTGTTTTAAAATGAATGCTTTCGCCTTTTATAAACAAGTAAATAACGACGCAATGCTGTGGAGCTGGTATGCAACTTTTTCCAGGGCTGGTTTTTATCCCCAGTCCGGCCCTGCGCATAGCTCCCTGTCCCGTCGCCTATCACCGCCATAGGCTTCAGGCCTAGTAGGCCTGAGGCCTATGCGGTAGTGAAATCCCGGCGCAGGCGTGCGTGATGACGTCATCACGCGCCTGTGCCGGGACACAGCACATTGACGTGTGCCTGCCTCATCCCGCTTCCGTCTGCGATCAAGTGCCTGGCCCTGGACGGTAAGTATTTAGCTTTTCATTTTGTTTTCCAATTTTAATTTTTTTATTTCATGTGCCTACTTTGGGAGACATGTGGGGGACGAGACACAGAGGAGGACATATTAGGGAAGGGACCTCGAGTACATGGGAGGGGGAATGTGGGGTTGTGTGGGGCTACATTTTTATGGGAGGGACTACTATGTGGGGGCAAATTATTATGGGAGCCGGACTACTATGTGGGGGCAAATTACTATATGGGGCAGTGTGGGGGCAAATTACTATGTGGGGGCAGTGTGGGGGCAAATTATTATGGGAGGGACTACTATGTGGGGGCAAATTACTATATGGGGGCAGTGTGGTGGAAACTATTGTGTGGGGTAATTACTATGTGGGGGCAGTGTGGGGCCAAATTATTATGGGAGGGACTACTATGTGGGGGAAACTATTGTGTGGGGACAGTGTGGGGGAAATTGCTATGTGGGGGGCAGTGTGGGGAAATTGCTATGTGGGGACAAATTACTATGTAGGGGAAACTATTGTGTGGGGGCAGTGTGGGGTAATTTCTATGTGGGGGCAAATTACTATGTAGGTGCAAATTACTATGTGGGGGCAGTGTGGGGGGAAACTATTGTGTGGGGGTAATTTCTATGTGGGGGCAGTGTGGTGGAAATTACTATGTGGGGGCAGTGTGGGTGCAAATTACTATGTGGGGGCAAATTACTATGTGGGGGAAATTACTATGTAGGGGCAGTGTGGGGCAAATTACTGTGTGGGGGCAGTTTGGGGGAAATTACTGTGTGGGGGCAAATTACAATGGGGTAATTACTATGTGGGGGCAGTGTGGTGGAAATTACTATATGGGGGTGTTGCTATTGGGGAGGCACTGTAGGGACAATTCTATTATTTCTGGGGACACTATACAGGGATTATTACCTGGAGCACAATATAGGGTGTTATTATTACTGGGGGTCTCTAGGGGACATTATAATTGCTGTGGACACTATAGGAACATTTGGGGTAATCTATCAAATTGGTGTAAAGCAGAACTGGCTTAGTTGCCCATAGCAACCAATCAGATTCCAACTTTCATATTTGACAGCTCTTTTGGAAATCCAGTTCTACTTTACACCAGTTTGATAAATGACTCCAATTATGTCTATTAGGGTCACTATTTTTTCAGCAGTATAGTACCTTGGACATTGGGGGGCACAACGGCCACAGTATTGGGAGTGGCAGCAGGATGACACTGTGGGGACACCAGGATGAGGAGGAATTTAGAAATCTAACGTGTCTGTGTTACAAACTGTAGAGACGAGATGCGGCTGAAAGAATTTGCCATGGCGGTCTGGGTCAAATGGAGGAGAAGAGGAAAGAGAAGGTCTACATGACAGGAGATGTCACTGGATGTAAGAGGTATGTGGTGCTGTATTCTCCTCCATGTCTTTTTTATTATAATTATATGTATTTTAAATTTGGCGACCAAATTTTTCAGTTTAGGACCCAATTTGGGGTATTTTTTTTTTGTCTGAAGATGTCATATGGCCTATGAAGAGACTGTGGCGCTCATGAAGCACCACAGCCTCTTCATACAAAAAAAAACACTAAACTACAATGGGGGGGGGGGGGTGGGAGAGAGTTGGTTAGACAGCCCCGGGCCTATCATGCACTTAATCCGCCCCTGCTGGCAGTATCTCCTCCCTAATGTCGTTGGCTGGGCAGCTAGTGGAGGGGGGCGGGTCGTTGCAGAGTACGGCTCAGGCTGGCGCAGGCAGGGAGTTGACCTCACGTTAGGTGACGTCAACTCCTTCCCGCGCGCCTGTGAGGAGCGATCAGTGCGGCGACCAGTGACTGGTCCTCCTTGGAGTCAGGAGTCGGACGGTGCAGCAAAGAACATCGACTTTGCTTTGGAATCCAACTTCTGAAGAGTACTGGTGAGTGACAGGCACCCCCCCTCCCCCCACACACATTAGTTCCTCTCTGTACCAGTACCCCCCCCCCCCCTGGCAGGGGGGTACTGGTACAGAGAGGAATTAATGTGTGTGATGAGGGGGGGGGGGGGTCTGATGTGCAGGGGGGTACTGGTACAGAGAGGAACGAATGTGCGGTGGGGGGGGGTGTACTGGTACATAGAGGAACTAATATATATGTGTCTGATGGGTGGGTCTGATGTGTAGGGGGCCCCTGCACATCAGACCCCCCCCATCACACACATATATATTAGTTCCTCTATGTACCAGGACCCCCCCCCCCACCACCGCACATTCGTTCCTCTCTGTACCAGTACCCCCCTGCACATCAGACCCCCCCCCCCCCTCATCACACACATTAGTTCCTCTCTTTACCAGTACCCCCCCCCCCCCCACCACCACCACACATTAGTGCCTCTCTGTACCAGTACCCCTCTGCACATCAGACCCCCCCATCACACACATATATATTAGTTCCTCTATGTACCAGTACCCCCCCCCCACCACCGCACATTCGTTCCTCTCTGAACCAGTACCCCCCTGCACATCAGACCCCCCCCTCATCACACACACACACACATTAATTCCTCTCTGTACCAGTACCCCCCTGGCAGGGGGGTACTGGTACAGAGAGGAATTAATGTGTGTGTGTGTGTGATGAGTGGGGGGGGGGGTCTGATGTGCAGGGGGGTACTGGTACAGAGAGGAACGAATGTGCGGTGGTGGGGGGGGTACTGTACTGGTACATAGAGGAACTAATATATATGTGTGTGATGGGGGGGTCTGATGTGCAGGGGGGGGAGCACCGGCGCCTAATAGAGTACCGGCACCTCTTTTGGCCCACTTAAAGCACTGGAGATAACATAGTAACATAGTACATAAGGCCGAAAAAAGACATTTGTCCATCCAGTTCATCCTGTTATCCTGCAAGTTGATCCAGAGGAATGCAAAAAAAAAACTGTGAGGTAGAAGCCAATTTTCCAATCAGGCAATCAGAATAACTCCCTGGATCAACGACCCCTCTCTAGTAGCTATAGCCTGTAATATTATTACACTCCAGAAATACATCCAGGCCCCTCTTGAACTCCTTTATTGTACTCCCCATCACCACCTCCTCAGGCAGAGAGTTCCATAGTCTCACTGCTCTTACCGTAAAGAATCCTCTTCTATGTTTGTGTACAAACCTTCTTTCCTCCAGACGCAGAGGATGTCCCCTCGTCACAGTCACAGTCCTGGGGATAAATAGATGATGGGATAGATCTCTGTACTGACCCCTGATATATTTATACATAGTAATTAGATCTCCCCTCAGTCATCTTTTTTTCTAAAGTGAATAACCCTAATTTTGATAATCTTTCAGGGTACTGTAGTTGCCCCATTCCAGTTATTACTTTAGTTGCCCTCCTCTGGACCTTCTCCAGCTCTGCTATGTCTGCCTTGTTCACAGGAGCCCAGAACTGTACACAGTACTCCATGTGTGGTCTGACTAGCGATTTGTAAAGTGGTAGGACTATGTTCTTATCATGGGCATCTATACCCCTTTTGATGCAACCCATTATCTTATTGGCCTTGGCAGCAGCTGCCTGACACAGTTTTTTGCAGCTTAGTTTGCTGTTTATTAAAATTCCTAGATCCTTTTCCATGTCAGTGTTACCGAGTGTTTTACCATTTAGTATGTACGGGTGACTTGCATTATTCCTTCCCCTGTGCATAACTTTACATTTGTCAGTGTTAAACCTCATCTGCCACTTATCTGGCAAAGCCTTCAATCTATCCAGATCCCTCTGTAGTAGTATACTGTCCTCTTCAGTGTTAATTACTTTACAGAGTTTAGTGTCATCTGCGAAAATTGATATTTTACTATGCAAGCCTTCTACAAGATCATTAGTAAATATATTGAAGAGAATAGGGCCCAATACTGACCCCTGAGGTACCCCACTAGTCACAGTTACCCAATCTGAGTGTGTACCGTTAATAACCACCCTCTGTTTTCTATCACTCAGCCAGTTACTTACCCACATACAGACATTTTCTCCCAGTCCGAGCATTCTCATTTTATATACTAACCTTTTATGTGGTACAGTGTCAAATGCTTTGGAGAAGTCCAGATATACGACATCCAATGATTCGCCATTGCCAAGTCTAAAACTTACCTCCTCATAGAAACTGATTAAATTAGTTTAATGAAGCCATGCTGATATGGCGTTATTTGCTTATTTCCGTTGATATGCTCTAAGATAGCATCTCTTAGAAAACCTTCAAACAGTTTACCCACAACAGATGTTAAACTTACCGGCCTATAGTTTCCAGGCTCTGTTTTTGGACCCTTTTTGAACATCGGCACCACATTTGCTATGCGCCAATCCTGTGGGACATTCCCTGTCAGTATAGAGTCTGCAAATATCAGAAATAAGGGTCTGGCTATGACATTGCTTAAAGGGTTTCTACCACCAGATTTTGACCTATTTAGCTGTCTGACACTAGCGATCTGCTAGTGTCTGCTTTACCTAACCGTGTTCTTGTATTACCTTTGTCTGCTGCGGTTAACCTTGAAAACGTACTTTTATTGCTATGCAAATGAGCCTCTAGGTGCTATGTGGGCGTCTTTTCAGCACCTAGAGGCTCCGTCTACTCACCATGTCTGCCGCCCATCTCGTCCCTCCAGCCCGCCCCTCTCATCTAGATTGACAGCCTACTTTGCTCCAACTCGGCCGAATTCTCGCGCCTGCGCCATGTGCTTCTGTATTCAGCGCAGGCGCAGTGACTGTCGGTCCTCTCCCTGCGCCGAAGATGCCGGCGCAGGGAGAGGTCCGACAGTCACTGCACCTGTGTCGAATACAGAAGCGCACTGCGTAGGCGCGAGAATTCGACTGAGATGGAGTGAAGTAGGCTGTCAATCTAGACGAGAGGGGCGGGCTGGAGGGACGAGATGGGCGGCAGACATGGTGAGTAGACGGAGCCTCTAGGTGCTGAAAAGATGCCCACATAGCACCTAGAGGTTCATTTGCATATCAATAAAAGTAAGTTTTTAAGGTTTACTGCAGCAGACAAAGGTAATAGAAGAACACGGTTAGGTAAAGCAGACACTAGCAGATCGCTAGTGTCAGACAGCTAAATAGGTCAAAATCTGGTGGTAGAAACCCTTTAATTCCCTTAGGATACGGGGGTGTATGCCACCCGGTCCTGGCGATTTGTCTATTTTAATCTTTTTAGGTCACTGTTGTACTTCTTCCTGGGTCAGACAGGACACTTTTAATGGGGAATTTATTTTCCTCAGTGAATACATTGGAGAAAAAAATATTTAACAGCTTTGCTTTCTCCTCGTCGCTCTCTGCGACTCCCCCCTCATTACTCTTTAAAGGGCCGACACCTTCAGATTTATACTTTTTAACATTTATATAATTGAAGAAAATTTTAGGGTTAGTTTTACTCTCTTTGGCAATTAATCTCTCGGCCTCTAGTTTGGCCGCTTTTATTTGTTTTTTACATGTTCTATTTTTTCCTTACAGTTTTTCAGTGCTTCCGTGCTACCCTCCTGTTTTAGTGATTTTATAGGCTTTTTTTTGTCATTTATTGCTTTCTTTACAGTTCTATTTATCCACATTGGTTTCTTTTTGTTCCTTAACCTTTTATTCCCAAACGGTATGTACCTCTCACAATGAGATTTTAGGATGCTTTTAAAGATATCTGATTTTGTGGCTGTATTTTTTATTTTTGAGAAGTCTTTTCTCAAATTGTCCCATACAGGCAGAAAATTGCCAGTATTTAAGGATAGTGGAAGAGGCTGCCCTAGGCAGAGAATTTTCCTCTCAACGCCTCAAAAATTCTCCTATCACTCCTGGATACAACTTCTTTGTACTGTACAAGCCTTTTTGTATTTTGGGTCTTTTGGGAACTTCTTTCATCAGTTTTTTGGTCTCAATAACTACATATCAATGACTCCTTTGGAAGGACCTCTCTCCATTGCTTCTGTGAATGGAGAAGCTGTTCCAGAGGTTATTCACTTTGCCACCATTCCTCTGACCCTGCATGTTTTTATTTTACAAAGGTCCATCAGTCTTCTACAGAAGCATGCACCAGTCATAGACTGAAACTCTGGGCAGATTACCCACTGGAGAGAATATTGTCACTCCTACTACTTACTTACAACAAGCAAAGGCTTCTGTGAGAGTGATGAATGGAGGCCTTCATACTGGTGATGGACTTTGAGTATCTAGTCATGCTTTTAAGGCTCAAATATGCCTCAAGTGTCTTTCAGGAGTTGGTCAATGACATATTTTGAGATCTTTATGTGTGTGTGGATTTTGATGACATTCTGATTTATTCTGCTGATGTAGTGTTCCAGAGTTCATGTCCATTCTGTTCTCTGGGAAAATAAGCGAAGTGTCTCTTTGAGAAGGCTCGGATACCTTTTCTGGAATATGTGATATCTGACCATGGCCTGCAAATGGAGTCCAAGAAATTGTCTGCCATGCTCAAATGTCCTTGCACTCAGGTAAGGCTGAAACGATTACTCGATTGAATCGAGTAATTAGACACCAAAAATCCTCGATGCAAATTTTTTGCATCGAGGATTTGTTTGTGTCATGTGACCACGGAGCGGGAGTGAAGCGCTTGCTATTACTCACCATTCTGTGGTCACCCACTGAGCCGCACCGCTCTGCACTGTACTGTTTCCTGACACATCGTCAGGTCATAGTGCACGTAAGCGCGCACTATGACCCGACGCTGTGTGATGTCAGGACGACAGTGCAGCACGCAGAGAAGAAGATGGGGAGCTGTGGAGCGGCGCCCCTACAGGAAAGGTAAGCTGGCGCTGGGGACATGGCTAGGAGGGGGAGATGATGGCACTGGGGGGCAAGCTGGTGGCACTGTAAGAAAGCTTGTGGCACTGGGGGTCAAGCTGGTGGCACTGGGGGGCAGCTGGTGGCACTGGGGGGCAGCTGGTGGCACTGGGGGGCAGCTGGTGGCACTGGGGGGCAGATGGTGGCACTGAGGGGCAAGCTGGTGGCACTGAGGGGCAAGCTGGTGGCACTGGGGGCAAGCTGGTGGCTCTGAGGGGGCAAGCTGGTAGCACTGAGG